>NC_087164.1:1332500-1617500 GCF_035594125.1 Scylla paramamosain | reverse complement strand
TTAACTTCTTGCTGGCATTAATGTTATCATTTATATATATTAGAAAGAATAATGGGCTTAATGTGGGTCCTTGTGGAACGCCTGTGGATACAGGTTTGAATGATGAACATTTTTCATTACAATAAACCCTTTGTTGTTTATGAGTAAGGCAACTTTTAAATAATTTTAATGGTATACCTGTAATCCCTGTTTGATACATTTTAGACAACAATATTTATGGTCTAACGTGTCAAAGGCTTTACTCAGATCAGTAAGCACATCTACTGCATACAATTATTTATTTTTTTCTAAAACCTGAATAGACATCGCTGACAAATTGTAAAATTGCAGCTTCCATTGAACGGTGGGCTCTAAAACTATGGTGAAATTTATGAGAGAATTTTGCTCAATATAATTAACTAAGCAAACAGAAATTACTTTTCAAAGACTTTAATAAAAACGGGAAGAATGCAAATGGGCCTGTAATTATTTGTCAGGTCTATCTCCAGACTTGAATATTGGAATTACTTTAGCTCTTTTTAATAAATCAGGAAAATTACCAATTTTTAATGAAAGGTTTATTATGTATGTCAGTGGAATAGATACCAAGGAAGAATATTTTAATATTTCTGGAGAAACATCATCATTTACAGATGTGTGTGTGTATGTGTGTGTGTGTCAAAAACTCACCCTCTCCTGTTTTGAAGAGCCGCCGCTATGCGCCATGCCTTCTCTACCTGGCTTCCTTTCACTCCAGACAAAGTAAGAACCACTCCACCTGAGCGATGTGAACCAGCATCAGGCAATGGCTGAGTGAGCACTTGTGGTTCTATTGCTTCCAGCGGGACATGTATGACTGTAAGAACATACCTATCCTAATTTTATTGCCTCTATTACACACACACACACACACACACACACACACACACACACACACACACACACACACACACATTACTTAGCCCTATACCAGCAGAAATTACTTTCCTGCCTGCTGTGGCCACCACTAATCCAGTGACCTGACCCCTGCTCCAGTCACCTGCACACACACAGGTCACAAGGAAACACCAGTAGTCCACTTATAGACAGGGAAACACATGTATCTGCTCACACACACTCCAGCTACCTGCATCTCTGCTGTACGTGCTGCACAATAAACCACTCAAGGAATCTTCCTACATATATACATCTCACACTTCCTTATATGCACACTCACACTCCAGCCTGAGACTACACTGGTGGCCCCGGAGTGACACATAATAGAGTAAGCCCACCTCACGTTTGCTCCCTTTACCTACGACGTTGTCGACTAGTTCCCACACATAGAGGCCACCTGGGCACATGCTGGACTTACCAACACAATGACTGCAGCTTTTCGTTGCCCCCATCCCCACCAATACTGCTGCCCAGGTCGTTAGGCTGCTGCAATCTCCTCCTGATGAGAATAAGTACCCAGAGGTCAAGGAAAAACTCCTGCAGGTTTTTGAGAGAATGCAGCTGACGTACCTGCAGCATCTGGACTCAATTTAGCTGGACAGCCACCGCCCCTATGCCCTCATGGCTCATATGTAGTCACTGAATACCCCCCTCCATGCTGCCAATCCCAGAGGATCTTCTTCAGCATTGCCACCTCCAGTTGATGCCTGTTGGACTGTGCCATCACCTTGCTGCCTTGCCTCCCAGCCTGACACTCCAAGAGTATGTGCAGAGGGTTGACCCCCTCTACAAAGTGTATCTACAAGCTGCTGCGCCTTCGCATCCCAGTGCCCCTGTGCATCTTCCCCTCAATATCATTCAGTGCTGAGTGCCCGTGAAGCGAATGTGCTCCCTACCATACCCACCGGCTTCATAACTCACCTTGAGAAGATTGAGCAAAGCCTCACCCACCTTCAATGCCCTCCCACTCCTGGTCCCTCAGATCGAGTTAGTGGAGTGTTAGAAACGATACTGTTGCACCTAGAAAGGTTTGAAAATCGCTTCTCCATGGATAATGTCTGGCCCCACGCAAGTAGGCCCAGTGAAGTGGGGTTTCTATCACCACCTTTTTGATGTGCATGTGCATCAGTGTCAACCACCCTATGCATGGCAGGGAAACTTCTTGCACAGGGGATAGTAAACATCACACCTCTCATCTCTCCCGCTGTTATACCATGAGCATTGCTCTGGGTGGCTGATCGGACTTTGGGCATCCACTTCCTCCTTGACGCAGGTACTGTGGTCAGCATAGTGTCCTTGCCCCACAGGACACACAGGATTCCTCCACTCACGACCTCCTGGTGGCCAACAGCACCCTCATCGCTACATATGGCACTCAACTCTTCACTTGACACTGGCGCTGCACGCCTGCTTCATACAACCCTTCACTGTCACTGATGTTCACCATCCTGGGTGTGGACTTCCTGAGCACCCACAGCTTGCTTGTGGATCCCAGAAGCCGTCTGCTCATCTACAAATCCTCTGGCACCACCATCCATGCCATTCCGTGTCCAAACCACACCCCAGTCATCTCCCACCTCCAGCCTGCTTAACATTTCATCTCGGGGGACACTGCCGCCGACCTATGGACGACGTGCTGCTTCTGTACCCTTCCGTAATTTTCTGATCTACTGGAGGCTCTAGCTACCTGAACTAGTCGGCACTGACACTGTACCTACAGTAAGACCCAGTGAACTGTTTCTGCTGCTATGAGATTTTGTAGTGTCCTGACTTAGTCCCAGTAGACTTGAAAATCATGAACGCCGTGACGGAGCCCCTCTCTCAGCGGTGTGGCGGCTACTGCGCATGCGCACTGAGGTGCCTGTGACGTCAATGGGACGTCATCCCTACCTGCCTGCCGAGTACTGACGTCACCGCCTGTACTCAGCGTTATGGAACACACCGGACCCGCCTCCCCCATTAATTTGGAGATGGATCTAGCTGTCAGTGATGAGGAGGATGAAAATGAGCATTGGCCACCCTTGCCCTTGTTGCCTGCCACGGAAGCTACATCTTTATCTGCTGGTCCTCGCCCCACTCGTCGTGCCACCTCCTCTACCAAGCGATCTATGGATGACACGTCTGACAGTGGTAGTGAGCCACTCGTTCCAGCTGCCAAGACACCTAAACATGGACAAGCCAGCACTTCATCCGAGAACCCCTCAACACTGCCTGCTTGAGGCCTTGTCCCTGCCCCCTCACCTACACTTCCAGCTTTTGCTCATCGTACTGAATGCATTAAGCTTGCCTTCACTGGACTTCCATCTGTAGAGACGAAGCTTCGTTGGCTTGATGAGGTCAACAAAACATATCAACTTGAAAGGGAACTCGCTGAGGTGAAGATGGCAGCTGTAACCTCTCAGTTTGTCTACATCACATGCTGCCGCCAGGACACTGTAGAGCACGTGACTGAGAATGAGTTTCTCTCACCCTGCGTATAGAAGACTCCCCCATGAGGCAAAGAAAATACCTGAGCTATTTGGTCACTCGGTATCCTACCGGTGTGGATCTGTCCCTTGCCTTGGAGCTCTCTGGTGTTCATTCTGCCCGCCGTTTTCAACAAAATGGTGTCCCCATCAATCATATCGTAGTGGCCTGGAGTCTGGATGCCCCGCCTCCTGCCACCATCTCCTTCAGTTTTCTTCCATGTCTTCCTGATTGTGAAATACGCAGGATTAGGGATGAACCATGTTGTTACCGATGTTGGGGCGTTGGTCACATATCACGCTATTGCAGTGCTGCAGAGAAATGTGTGTGGTGTGCTGGTAACCATGACTCCCACACATGCCCTCACCGCTCCCCTCCGCCACCCCCTCTTGACTCTGCCTCTGCCACAGGGACCGTGCAACCACCCAACCCTCCTACATCTACTGGCATCCACTGGAAGTGTCCTCGGTGTGGCAAACAGGGTGTTAATGTGTGGTATGGATGTGCCAGGTGGCCCTGTGACGCAGCCAGCCCCGCCTCCTCCTCCACCGCCTATCTCTACGGTTCCTGCACCTGCTGCCTCTGCTACATCAGTCACCCCTGGTTCTCAAACTTCGTGAGACTGTCGCTACCTTAATGTCTCGGAGCGCTATGATGCACTCGAAACTCGCCTGGTCAAATTTGTCACCAAACAAGACTCTATGGACACAGTCCTCAATACTCTTGTTGAGGGCCAAAAGGCAATGATTGCCACGGTCTCCTCAATCAATGCCAAGTTTGGGGCTCTCTTCCCGCTTGGACAAACTGGACAAGGAATCATCAACACCCTTCTCTCTCCCACATGGGACACAGCGCATAAGTGAACTTCCTGCTGCCTCCTCCAACATAGGCTCTTGCAAAACGAAGGGGAGACTTCACTAGTGCCATGGACTTCACGTCATTTCTTGGAATGCCTGCAGTATAAGGGACTTGGCGAGACTTACAGCTCTGAAGGCATATGTGTACAGGCACAACCCTACCATCATCTTCATACAGGAAGCCTTTGTGGGCCCTTTGCTTGGTGAAAGACAGGCTCCTCCACTCTCTGGTTACGTTTCTTATGTCCATCCCGTCAGGAATGGCCTCCACTACAAACGCACCCACGATCCTCACTACAAACTCTTCATCCGAAGCTGTGGGTGCCGTGCTCCAACAGCAGATGAATGGTGTGCCCACACCTATCGCCTTCTTCAGTAAGTGCATCAAACATGCGCAATGGAAGTACAGCATCTCTGACAGGGAGCTACTGGTCATATATGCAGCCATCCACAACTTCCGCCACCTTCTGGAAGCCAGGCAGTTCCACATCCTCATGGACCACAAGCCTCTGATATACGCCATGACCCAATGTGGCAACAATTTCATACCTCGAGTGTTGCAGCAGCTGACGTACATTTCTAAGTACACCACGGACATCCGCCTCATACGGGGTGAGAATAACATCATGGCGGATACCCTTTTACACGGGGTAGTAGCTGTCCTTCCACTGGCAGTGCCCCCTCGACTACAGGGTAGTAGCAGCAGCACAACAAGCGGATCCCAAACTCCAGCAGCTACTCCACGGTCCCATTGCTTTGAAGCTCAAGCAGCAACAAGTCCCCAGGTTGCCACACAAGCTTTGGTGTGACGTGTCATGCGGGCAGATATGCCCGTACATCTCACCATGCTACCGACAGACTTTGTTCTGTCACTTCCACTTACTGGCCCACTTGGATGTAAAAAGGCCCGCAGCACATTATAGAGAAATGTGCAGCGTGGCCTGCAATGCGCCAGGACATTCAGCAGTGGACATGGGCATGCCTCATCTATCAGGCCAGCAAGGTGCACCACCACACCAAAACGCCTCTGCAAACCATCCTGAAACCCATCCAGCGCTTCAACACAGTGCACATCGATATCGTCGGTCCCCTGCCAGCATTCTGTGGTATAAAAACTACATGAAAAATAGAAAAAGACAAACTAATTTGATGGTACAAAGGTGTTAAGTCTCAGGTCTCTCTCTCTCTCTCTCTCTCTCTCTCTCTCTCTCTCTCTCTCTCTCTCTCTCTCTCTCTCTCTACACACACACACACACACACACACACACACACACACACACACACACACACACACAAACACACACACACACGGACACTTCGTGGTCATTTGGTAGGAAGTACTGGTTCATCAATGGGCTGGCTCCCATTAACACCAAGGTGTTATGTCCTTTCTAGTGACCAAGCTGTGATTATTATTGTTGTTGTTCTTGTTGTTGTTGTTGTTGTCGTTGTTATTGTTGTAACTGTTATTCACCCAGCAGGAGTGAGGCTTTCGGCCTTGCTCCCGCTGTGAGGGGTTCTGATTTTGTTACCACAAATCTCTACATCCCACCGCTCCACTTGACCCCTTGAAGATACAACGATGATTTGGCCAGGAGCATCTTTTGGTGTGCATCACATATAAAAATTGTAACTTCAGTCTCAGAAACATCTCCTTATAGGTAACGTTTAACACTGCATCTTCCTTATTTTATGACATTTCTTAGTCAGACATACCATTTTGCCGTATTTTGCATATTTCAACTTATCCACATGTGAGGGAAGGTTTTTGCCTTGCAACTTGCGCAACTAACGTCTCATTACTACAGCTGAAGTTCGAGCGCGCAAAATGCGCGAATTAAATGCCACAACTCACTTTATATATTGGATAGTCTGTTTTGGTTGACACCATCAGACTTAGCAGTGATCTAGTGAGTCAAGATGTATTGTAAAAACTTGACGACCAAACAGAGAAAGAAAATGGTATTACAACAAGTTGAACTGTGAAGAATGTAAAAAAAAAAAAAAATAACTTGTTTTACTTAAGCTCGCCATTTTCAACGGTTACTCACTGAATGCTTACATATATATTACATTAAATAGGAAAAACTCCTGTGAACATGATAATGTGATCAGAATGCAGATAAATCTCCACATATTGAAAACAGCGTCATTTATAGCAAAAATTAGAACCAACCCAGCTGTTGGGGGAAGTCCTTTTTAAGTTGTTCCATAGCTTAAAGCACCAATTATCTGGTTACTGTAATTATTTTTTATTATTTTTATTATTATTATTATTATTATTATTATTGGCAGCAGAAGCTGTAATAAGAGCTAGTATCATATCCATGGCAAGAAGGGGAATGAAGGACTCATTAAGACCAGCCAAAAAAACAAGGAAAAAGAGAAAGAAAAGAGCTATGAGGTGGAAGGGAATGGGGAGTTTTCAGAACTACTGGTTGTCACTGTTCGACTCTTGACCAGCAGGGGCACAGGAAACGCAGGTAACAGTGCAGGTGTTTATTCACAGAAGGTGTGAACAGAAGGCTGGAGGTAGGTGATCTCTCGGCGCCAGGCCGCGCACTTCAACTTAACACTTATGACTGAAGCCTAGCTCGTTCACTCATACACGTATTCATGCCTCACACAAGTCTCGCTCATTCACTCGTTCACACAACTAGCTAACAACCACACACCTCCCCCGAGACATAAGGAAGATTCCTTATCTTTGTTATGGCTACCGTAACACATGAAACAAAGTTACAATGATTGAAGTACAGAAAACACGGTACATATACACAAAACAAACACAGCGTACAATGAACACGTACGACTAATCGTAGGTGCTACGGTGCCACCGCACCTGCAGTCGTCTCGGCTCCCTACGCTGTCGGCTGCTTCGACGCTCTGGTTGCTCTCGGCCACGGTGTACCCCGTTACCCTGATGCTCCGGGCTGCCGGGATGGTGGTGTTCCTCGTGACCCTGATGCTGAAGCGCTGCACCGCCATGAGCGGTGTGCTGCTCGACAGGAAGGGGAGCAAGAGGTCTGTGTGGGCGTAGGTGTCTTCTATTACGCCACATCACGCGACCGCTGCCCATCTTGATGAGGTAGTCTCTCCTTCGCCCAACAGCCACGATGACACCCAGGCGATCCCAGAGGCCTGTCGTGTGATCTTGAACGTCGACGTGGCCACCGAGGTGCAGGAGAGGAAGAGTACGGGCGGACGCGTCGTGGCGAAGTTTCGCTTTCTTCCTCAGTCGCTCTGCCTTGGCGTCGCACTCATCAGCAGCGCGCTGCCACTGCTGAGCGTATGAGCGATGATGAGCCGGGACACAGGACCTCATAGGATGACCGAAGAGGACTTGTGCTGGTGATCGCCCTTCCGCCCTCGGAGTGTTGCGCAGTTCCAGCAACCCGCGAGCGAACGCATCCTCGTCCAGGTGTCCCTGCTGTGTGGTCGTGAGGATCAGCTTCTTCACGGACTTGACCGCTGCCTCGGCGTGACCATTGGAGCGTGGATAATGAGGTGAAGATACACGATGCTCCACCCCCCATCGAGCCAGGAAGCGCCGTACCGATGAAGAAGTGAACTGCGGTCCACCGTCAGTCCTCAGGAGAACAGGCACGCCCGTGTCGGCGAACACACCCCGAAGGACACGAACGAGCTGATCAGCCGATGCTGGACGTGAGCATGCAGACACGTGAGGCCACCCAGACAAGCGATCTACATACACGAGGTATGTACGGCCTGCTGCGTGGAAGTAGTCTGCAGAAACTGACTCAAACACCCTGCTGGGTGTGTCCGTGTCCTGCCAGAGAGGTTCGTTGGCTTGGCTTGGTAGGAGTGGACGGCATAGTGAGCATCCAGAAACGACGTTCTCAACGTCTCTGTCCATACCAGGCCAGTACACCGTTTGTCGGGCCCGTCGCTTGGTGCGCTCCATCCCCTGATGACTGTCATGGAGTCGCTCTAGTGTTTCTCGGCGGAGGCTGTGAGGAATAAGAAGCCTCGGCCCGTAAACCACCAGGTCGTCGTCTACGGCCAGCAGACTGCGCACCGGCCAGTACGTACGCAAGCGGTGATCGAGGTCGTGGCAATGATCAGGGAAGCCCTCGATGATGACGTTCTTGAGCAAGCAGTACTCCCCGTCTCTTGCTGCTGCGGCACGTACCATTTCCACAGTCTGATCCTGGAGTGGTGCTAAGCGGACGCCGTCCTCATTGGTGGCAGATAACGCTGAGATGACCGCTGAGTGGAGAGGGTCGAGGTCACCAGAAGTAGCAGCATCCTCTTCCTCCACTGGGTCCTGTACTGGAGCACGTGAGAGGGCGTCGGGCACACAGTGTGTCGATCCCTTTTGCCAGCTTGCTGTGAAAGAATACTGAGCAAGCTTCTCCCTCATGCGCTGCAGCCGCAGGTTCTCTATTTCTCCCAACAACTTGCTATTGAGGAGAGGTATCAGCGGGCGGTGGTCGAGCACTAGATCGAAGTGAGGGAGTCCTTTCAGGTAGGTGCCACATTTCCTGACTGCCCAGACGATTGCAGCCATTTCCAACTCTATTACTGCATAGCGGCTCTCTGTGTCTGTAACAAATCTTGACCCGCATTGCACCATCTTCCACTGGTCACTGTGCTTCTGCAGGAGAACGAATCCAAATCCGTGCATCCTTGAGGCGTCAGTCTGTAGCATCGTTGGTAATGATGGGTCGAAGTATGCCAAGACAGGTGGGCTGACGAGACACTGTTTCACCTTCTCAAACGCCTCTTCATGGTTAGGAGACCAGCACCAACTGTTCTTCGGGCGTAAGAGATCTCTGAGGGGTTGTGCAGCTGCAGCCACAGCAGGAGAAAAGCTTCCAAGCTGGTTTGTAAGACCCATGAATGATCGTAAGTCGGTGATGTGCTGTGGTCGTGGGAAGTCAGAGATTGCCTTAACTTTCTTTGAGTCTGTCGTGGAGCCTTGTCCAGAAACAGAGTAACCACAGTAATCTACCACTCTTTCCGCGAATGTAAACTTCTGTGGGTTGAGAGTGATGCCGTGCTGGTCACACCGCCGCACAATCTGAATGACATGGGCTAAGTGCGCACTGTAGGTGGAGTCATAGGCCAGGATGTCGTCCACGATCTTGATGGTGTTAGGTATGTCGCCGAGAGCTTGGTCTCCTCGACGGTTATACTCGTCTCCAGACGAGACGAGACCCATAACCGCTCGCCGAAACTTGTACCGACCCCAAGGTGTTATGAAGCAGGTTAAATCCTGGTCTTCTTCTCTAATGGGGACTTGAAAATACCCCATCTTGGCATCAAGAGTGGTGAACCAAACTGCTCCGGTCCCGATCGAGGCGATGGCGTCATGAGGTGAGCGCACTGGATACACGGGCCTCTTCACGTAACGGTTGAGTCGTGTCAGGTCAACACACAGCCTTACACCAGATGTCTTTTTTGGGACAGGCACGATGGGGTGGCACCATGCCGTAGGGTAGTCCACACTCTCGATGATTCCCTTGTTAAGCAGCTCTTCCAACTGGCTCTTAATTTCTTCACGCCAATTGTAAGGGATTGTACGAGATGCTGTTACGGCGAAGGGTCGAGCGTCGTCTGTCAACTCGATGGCCATGGATCCACCAGCCATTGCACGTAAACCTTCCTTTGCTTCGAAGACGCTGGGAAAGGCCTTGATCACAGCAGCAGCGTGCCCCGCACGCTGCTGTGGCGTTGGGTCGTAGGAATGAGGCCAGCTGATCACTTCTGTGGGCGTAGATAGAGGTGGCTGCGAGGCGGTCGGGTACTTGATGGAGCTGTTGCCGGTGTGCTGTTCTTCCCTGCGTAGCGGTCGGATTTGAGCCGGAAAATCTTCGGGGAGGATTCCGAGAGCGATGGAATCGTACCAGCTAAGCAGCGCCCCCTTCACCTCCTTCACCACGCTCACAACAGTCTCAGCTTCCCTGTCGCCCAGTTGCAAGTGCGACGAGAAAGTTCCTACACAGGTGAGGGGGTGATTACCGGCAGCATAAAGTCCATCACCATCAGCGGGCGCCAAGCTGGAGGGCGGGATTCCAAGGAGTGTTGCCGTGTCGAGGCCAATAACGGTCGTTTCGGCCCCAGAGTCAGGAGTCCACGTAATCTTGTCTCTTCCAGCGGGATGTGTGGCGGTAATGAGCACCTGGGGCGCAGGTCGTGCCGTCACCGTCTTTGTGTATACGCCTGATAAGAGCTGGTATACACTGGCACTGGCTCCCCGCCTCGGGCCTGCACCGCGATGAGGAGAGACAGTTGAGGAACTCCTCGAAGCTCCTCGTCGTTTCCTCACTGTCTGCTGACATACACTCGCAAAATGCCCTCTTTTCCCGCAGTTACGACACACTTTATCTATTGCCTGGCATCCCCTTTTGTCACTGCGACAATTTTTGCCACAACGATAACAGCCCGTGGGGCTTGAGCCCCCGAAACTGCCCTTCCTGTAGTTCGAGACAGCGTTCACACCATGGCTCGAAGAGTGAGAGCCGCCCCTTAGTACTGCACTACACTGGTTAGCGCTCTCTGATGCTCTGCAAATATCTATGGCGTTTTCAAGGGTGAGTTTCTTGTTTTCCAGCATGCGTTTCAGAGCCACTTCGTCTCGTGTCCCAACGACAATTCTGTCACGCAGCTGATGGTTTATGCACTGGTCGCAAAAGTCACAGAAATTGGCGATTTCCTTTACAGCACATAAAAAGTCGTCAAAACCTTCTTGCGTTTCTTGCACGCGGGAGTAGAAGTCTCTTCTATCCATGATGATGTTGCGCTGGCTTCGCAGGTACTCACACATTGCATCGAGGATGGTTCTTAACTCCGCGTCTCTCGGTAAGCTTATCCCGTAGCGAAGTGTACGGGTCCACTCGTCGTCTAGGACAGCAGCGAGTGCCGCCCTCTGCTCAGCCAGGGAGAGACAGTCTATCCTGGCGAGGGTTACGTATCCTTCAAACTTATGGCGCCACGTGTCGAACTCACGTAAAGATGCTGACGCCGTTAAGTGAGGAATGATGGTGGCGGACGTCGGGAACCTCGCGCCCTGGGTAGACGTGCTGCGGGCTGTGGTTTCGCCTTCATTGCTCGCCGTGGTGCGACTGGGAGCTTGTGTCCCCACTCTCTCCAGCAGCTGGGTTAAACGCTCCTCGCGAGCCTGACTCTGCTCCGACTGTCGCGCTAGCAGGGCAGCCAGCGCCTCCAACTGCTTCTCCATTCTGCGCCGTACCCACTGCAGCCTTGTCCTGATCCTACTCACTGCGCCATGTTCGACTCTTGACCAGCAGGGGCACAGGAAACGCAGGTAACAGTGCAGGTGTTTATTCACAGAAGGTGTGAACAGAAGGCTGGAGGTAGGTGATCTCTCGGCGCCAGGCCGCGCACTTCAACTTAACACTTATGACTGAAGCCTAGCTCGTTCACTCATACACGTATTCATGCCTCACACAAGTCTCGCTCATTCACTCGTTCACACAACTAGCTAACAACCACACAGTCACTACTAACTCTTCTCTCACATACAAGCAATATCAGATATACCTACCGTGTTATTCTATTTACATGAAGATGCAATGGGCTTATATATTTTTCTACGTAATCCCTTCTAAGTAGTAACACAAGTAAAATCACTCTTTTCATGAACAAATGTATATAAGTTGATTTTCTAGTGAATCGGCATTTAGATTTATTTGGTCATCTTAAGATTTCTATATGAATACACTCTTGATTGGAAACGTCTTAATCTAGACGACAGTAAACATAAAGGCAACATGTCTGTGACAGTCAAAAGTCCAAATTACATAGATCTCCTTCCTAGTTTATAGAAACGGCAATTTTAATAAAAAAAAAATTGGCAACTCGAGTGTCCTGGCGATAGTAATGCTGTATCTCTAACCAAAACTAACCAAAACAAAAAAGCTTCTTGTGGGAATTGGTGGCCCCCACATTGAGTGGCATACTGAGGGACAACACAATGGCATCGTTACAAAACTAGTGAAAAAGTTTCCTGTACTCCTCTCCCGTCAGTCAAGGATTGACTGAGAGATGTTTATTTTGGCTCTCGCTTACTTTGCCTTGTCGCTCGTTTCGTGAGAGGGATGCTAAAATTCCCACAAAAAAAAAAAAAAAAAAACGAGCCATATATTACGATGTTACTGAGTAGGTTGTGTCATACTATATATGTCAATATATAGTACGGTGTGATTTTTTTATTTTTTTTTTCATTGTCCAAATCAATAGTTTTTATATTTGTAATATGCTTTAAGATAATGCTAGCAGTTTACTCAATAATCAAACAAAAAAATAATTAATTTGACCACATTCTCTCAATATTATCCATAATGAAAAGTCGATACATCATTTCAATAGTATCATGATGATCAATGTTCTATGCATCTTTATGCATCTGGGATTTACTACAACAATATTTTAGCTCTCTTTCCTACAGTTAGATGAGCAGCAACGACATCTAGCGGTTTAGTTCCGAAAACTCCCCATTGAGACTGGAGTAAGATGATGGGGATTAAGGGAGAGGAAGCTACAGGAACAACAGGTCACCGATGGAGGAGGGAAGAAGGGGACGGAGAAGTGAGGTCACAAAGTGGGGAGAAAAGGTAAAGTAGGAAGAGGGAAGGATGGACGTGCTAAAGACTGGTAAAGAAGCGAAATAGAGCAGAGAGCAGAGAAAGAAGGAAGCGGGGACAGGAAATATGAGAGAGAGAGAGAGAGAGAGAGAGAGAGAGAGAGAGAAATAATGTAAATGAAAATAACAATAAGGAAAAGTACTAATGATAAAATAAAAATAACAACAACTAATGATAACAAAATAATAATAATAATAATAATAATAATAATAATAATAATAATAATAATAATAATAATAATAATAATCAAGGAGTAATAATAGTTACACACACACACACACATACACTTGCTGGTCACTCGGGGGGCCGACTCCTGTTCATGCCTCTCTCTCTCTCTCTCTCTCTCTCTCTCTCTCTCTCTCTCTCTCTCTCTCTCTCTCTCTCTCATTTTTATTATTATTATTATTATTATTATTATTATTATTATTATCATTACTATTATTATTATTAATATGAGAGAGAGAGAGAGAGAGAGAGAGAGAGAGAGAGAGAGAGAGTGTGTGTGTGTGTGTGTGTGTGTGTGTGTGTGTGTGTGTGAGGGGGGGGGGGGGGCTGGGGAGGGAGAACGGCAGGAGAAAATGGGAGTGTCTCATGGGAAACCTTTGCCATTACCAAGAGCTTAACACTATAGTGGAACCAGACTAACTTGGTAGTTAGTCTGGTATCCAAACTAACTGGGTGTTAGCCATACCTCTCCGTGCTGCTGCCATCTCAACCCCAGAGTGACCTGAGCTGACCATGGCCAATGGGACGCGGTCTGAGGGATTCACGTGTCTAGTACACTTAGGTGCCAGTGCCGCACGGCTTATAGGTGGTGCCAAGTGTACCCGGAAGATATAGTGTTGTTGTTCCTTCATCAAATCAAAAGCCATTAAAAAAACATGCAATCTTACATAACAACTTATAGCTTTTGAATAATTAAGACAAAGGATGATAGAGAGCGAGAGGTGTTCATATGCCTGTTGACTGTAAACGTGACACCAATGTGGGACCAGGACCGCTAAGACAGGTCGGCCAGACAGGAACCCAGCTTTTCTCTCCTACCGCGCAGTGACATCAGCTGTGCCACAACTCTCTCTCTCTCTCTCTCTCTCTCTCTCTCTCTCTCTCTCTCTCTCTTGAATTAATTGACGGTATATCATGTTGATAGTGATTTTTTTTATTAAAAGGAATGAATATAGAACATCACTAAATCCACACTCCACCTCCACTTGCCCTCCCTCCTCCTCCTCCCTTCCCCCACCACCACCACCACCGCCCATCCTTCCCCCTAATCCTAATCCCTAATCCTCCCTCCTTCTCCCCCCCCCCCACCACCCGTCCTTTCACCTCTTCTTTCCCTCCCTCTCCCCCAACCATCTCCTCCACCCACCTATCCATTCTATCTCTTCTTCCACATTACGTACACCTCACCCTGCTCATTTTTACTGATCCCCTCCGCAGGCCCCGGCTAACAAAAGCCACAGCCTCCGCAAATCTCCACTCCTCTAGGGAGGTCCTCCCTAAGGGACTAGTCCTCCGCTCTGGGCAATGCCTGTCACGCCCGCAAAATGTCCACCCCCATATATAATGTCTTTGTTCATTTTTTTTTCCTATTTCATGAGGGAGGGGAGTAGTATCACACACACACACACACACACACACACACACCAAGATAGGAATATGCGGCAGTGGTGTGGTCTCCTCATACAAAGAGGAATATTGTAAAATTAGAAAGAGTACAAAGAGCAGTCACTAAGATGGTTCAGGAGTTGAGCAAGTAAATCTACGAAGAGATTAAAAATGTTGGAAATTCCTACCCTTGAAAATAGGAGAGAGAGGAGATTTAATAAACATCTATAGAATGACAAATGGTATGGAAAATGTGGATAAAGAACGTTTTATAAATTCAGACACACAGAGTACAGTAAGAAACTGAAGAAAGTTAACTGTAGAAGAGACTTCAAGAAGTATAGTTTTTCTCACAGAAGTGTGAACAAATGGAATGAACTCAGTGAAGACGTTGTCAATGACGTAACTGCCCACGCTTTTAAGACCAAACTGGATAGATATAAAGACGGGATACTATGAGATTACTCCCCCTCCCGTAAACCACAACTAGGTAAATACAACTAGGTAAATACACACTCCCACTCCCTGCATCTATGCTGTACATGCTGCACAATAAACCAGTCAAGGAATCTTCCTGTCTCACACCTTGTGTGTACACTCCAGCCCGAGACTACAAATGTAGAGTCATAGCATGATACATCAATAACTACTCACTACATATAGGTATGATGCTTTCACATACACAGAAACAATTATTTAAAAAACTCACAAAGGTATTCTAGATTGGGAAGAGCCTGGCGGTTAGAGGTGAGGGCTGGCAGCAGACTACGGGCATGCTCATTACTGGACACACCCAAGTAGAGGCGTCTCAGGGATGTTGGGAGGAACTTCATGGCGTCAGCACTCAGGTGACCTTTAAACTGAAGAAGATATCGCCTGCAAAAGACGTGCGCACTTTGTACACACACACACACACACACAGAGAGAGAGAGAGAGAGAATTTCACCAGAACTTTTAAATTTGTTATAAATCTTCCATTGTTTGTCTTTTCCTTTTACACATAGGTAATAACAAAGAGTTTCATTGTAATGATGGTGATACTGTTAATTAGGCACTGGGATGCTTAGGAAACTGGCCAACATTGTATATGCTTATACTTACGTGTCTACGCTTTGCAGTATGGAGTCTGAGAGAGGAGTGCCTGGTAGGGGATGCTTGTAATAATGCCACAGGAACAGCTTTGTGCACTTGTGACCTTTCATTACTCTGGAAAACTTATCCATGTCAAGTGGCTGATGCCGTACGTCTACTTCTATCCACTGGAAAGGCACGAGTGGAAGCAGCACAATACTATTATACAGTGTGGAGTCGGTTATCCGTACTGTTGTATCAGGAGGGACTTGTTTAACATGGTGAGCAATATGCTCCGAAACATCTTCCATGATTTCGTCATCTAGTAACGACAGCCAGGCATCACATCCCTCTACTCCTGTCTCTGCTATTATGTCCATAGCCTCATTTTTTGCCCCATAAAGTGATGCCTCATGGGATTTGGATAAGAGCCATGCCACATGCAAGAAGGCATTCCTCAGTTTATCACTGTTTAATGGCTCCAAGGAATCTGGAAGGAGATGCCTTATGATCCCAGGAACAAAACCATCATTAAGATGTTCTATAACATATTGAGCAAAAAAATACTCCTGCAACCCATCAGATGGTAGGCAGTATTCTTCATAGATAACATGATTTCTAATATACTGCCGTAAGTAAAGGAAGGATCCCATCACCTCATCAAAGGGCAGGTTCTCTACCTTACAGCAGTCTCTCAATTTCCTGAGATCCTTGTCAGAAAGGTTCAGTGTGTTTTGTAATAGGCCATGAAAAGCTACTTCATATATACCTTTTAACACATTTCTAATGCAGATGTTGCGTTCTCGTCTGCTAGTTTCCCTTATATTACCAATGGCAAGTCTTTGTTGCAGTTTATCTACACAACAATCATGAATGGTGAAGTAAAGTCTAGATTGGGAAATGCTGCTTGTAACACAATCCGGCTTGTCTTTAAATATTTTTGCTAAAAATAGTAGGTTCAGAGGTAATCCAAAATGCTTCCTCAAGTCTATGCTTCCTAATAGACTCCTCAGCTGATCATGATTTCTGAGATTGTCACTAAGACAGCTGTAATACTTCAAAACGCAGTTAGCCTTTTCACTAGGAACAATCCCTTCCATGTTCACTTCCTGGATTTGGTAAGTTTGTCCTGCCTGGGCCAAAAAATCAACAACTTTCTCGGGCCGAGAGGTGGCAATTATTTTGAATCCAGGAACGTATTTGCCAAAATTCAGAATGTCATGTACAAGTTGGTCTGACGAACTATTTAGTTCGTCGATCCCATCTATAAGGAAAAGCACCTTGCAATCCTTAAGTTGTTTCATCATAGAATCATGGAATTTGGTAGAGACTTCTGGAATGATCTCCTCTAAGAATCTTTTCAGAGAAATACTAGCCTTCTCTCGGCATAATACTCTAAGGACAATGTCATACTCCTCCAGGTTCTTGATCTGACGATCACTTTCATCTTTAACCCATTCTGACATGATGTAAGTGAGCAATGTGGTTTTTCCACTTCCTGCCACACCGCTAATGATAATAAGTTCTGGTTGTCTATTCTGTGGAAGCTGTGAAGATTCAGAAATTGTCCCTCTTGATGATTCCTTGAGTTTCAAGAGGTCTGAGTAGTCAATCTCAGTACAAGTGTTTTTTTCTTTAAGGATAACATTACAGAATAGTGATTCAATATGGACACGGTTCATTGGAGAACCACTCAAGAAATTAAATGGATCAAAATACTGATCTTGCTTGTATATCTCTTTCAGGGCTCTCCTTGTTTCCTCAATGAATCCAATATGTGGTTCTTCAAATGCTTTTATGTCAATGATATCACTCATATCCTTAAGAATGTCATCTTTCATATTGATATTTTTCTCATCAGGGATACTGTATCTCCGCTGTGCGAATTCTAAAGTTCTGCAAAACAGTGTTTTTAACTCACGAACTTTGCAATGAAAATCCTGCGCTGTCAGTGAGGGAAACTCATGGACTAATGAGTTTCTCTCTTTTTTTATTTCATTTACTAATCCCTCCATGCAGTTACGATTTTTCCATGCATTATCATTAATAGATGCAACGTTCTCACATGCTACAGTGATAATCTTAAACAGCAAAGTTATATCACTATTATCACATGAAGGATCAGCATGGAGTTGCTCCTTTTCCGTTCTAGTAAACATACTTCTTTTCTCCCTATTTGACAAACATCTGTAGTTTGCTGTAGAGGTATATGGAAGACAATCCAAGTATTCAAAGAGTGTGATGGAGTCGGGTTTGTTAGTGCCATACTTCAGAATCTGTCTGAGCACAGTTCTTCCTGGACCTTGAAGTATTATATATAATTTGAAGAAATAATAGTCATTCGATGTACTAACGGCCATGTTGACTTGTATTACTCCTACAGCATCTGCAATTAAATGAAATAATTATATATATATATATATATATATATATATATATATATATATATATATATATATATATATATATATATATATATATATATATATATATATATATATATATATATATATATATATATATATATATATATATATATATATATATATATATATATATATATATATATATATATATATATATATATATATATATATATATATATATATATATATATATATATATATTGTTATGTAGGATATGATTAGAATAAGAAATGAGAGTGGGAAGAGGAAGATGGGAGAGAAGAATGAGAAGAAAAGAGAGAGAGATAAGAAAGACAGGCTGGGGACAAGCTGACAGGTCCCTAACATAACTGCAGCAAATTAGTATAACTTTCACCTGCATAGAGTTGTTTGTGTTCCCTATTTTATTTACCCAACTTTTAGTTGTTCATTCAGCTTGAGTCTCACACAGTAATTAGCCAAAGAGTTGCCTTTGATGATGGTGTAGTCAGTTCCCAGCCAGCCTTTTTTGTAGTTTTATCATAGTGAATTTCAAAAGATAATCATTTTATTTATACCAAACTAGTAGTTTCCAGCGAGTGCGAGAACACAGTGGGCTGCCATACATCATCTCCATGTCCCTCCCTTGTCCCCTTCATCCTGAGGCAGGGTGGGACAGCCTGTACATCAGCTTTCCCATGATCACCAGTCATTGGTCAACTTTTTTCAGGAGAGGTTGTGCACTGAGAGGCTTGGGGAATTTGTGTTATATCTTATGAGAGGACAATTACATTCATTTTATAATATTTGTCTAGTATAGCAGTAAGCCCCTGCTGATGACAGGTGATAAATACACTCTTTCAATAGCCTCTCTGTGATTGTAGTACTTTGTGAATGACTAGATAAGAACCCAACAGCTCCTTGATGGTCAGGTCAAGTATCAGACATGTCTGGGAGCAATCATTAGACTCTCCATTCTGTTTGTGGGCTGTTAGGATATGTGTTTATCCTTTGTCATAGCTATTCTTCCCTAGACATGGTTGGTGATTCTTTCCATCTGATGGTACAAGTTGACAGTGGTTGTATTTCCTTTGCTGGTAGATAAGTCAAAACAGGCTGGCGACCTCTTTCATATAATTTACATCACACCAGGCTACATAGGAAGCAGCCTAGGGAGACTGTGCTGAGACACATGCAGCCATGAAGAGGGGAAGAATGTGGTGTTACGACTGTAGGTGTTGAGGGTGCAGGAGTTCCGAGGGACCCTGTACACCCATTTTAAGCCCTGCACCCATTCACATGGGTGATGACTTGGGGAAACTAGTTCGTCTCAGGCAGCTGTAAGAAGGGCAAGAATTTGTGGTCATAACAATACATATATATATATATATATATATATATATATATATATATATATATATATATATATATATATATATATATATATATATATATATATATATATATATATATATATATATATATATATATATATATATAGTTACGGCCCAGGTTCAGCCCCCCTCACAGCTGCCACTATATTTTTCCTTCACTGGCTCCTTTGAATCCAGGCCCTTCTTGGTTTTCCCAAACTAGCAAAACTGAGATCACCATTCAGTTTAACCCAAAGAAGGGAATGTAATAAACACCAAACAAACCTCAACTTGCTGAGAAAGAATCGCGAACCACATGCTAGGACGGGCACAGCTGGGATGAAAGACACACAAGTATAAGGCTTATTCTGTGAGCTACCTCACACGAGACAAATGAGCCACACTCATAGAAAATTATATCCTCCTGCAAGTGAATAAAAAGCCTATATGCAGTCCCTTGAAAGACTATAAACAACCACACACAGAGTTGTGAAATCCTCTGGTTTCAGATCTCCCAGCAACAAGCTCTGAACACCAGTCGCAGTTAATGGTACAAAATGCTAATGAGATAGATACACAACAATCAACTGGAGATGATCAGAGAACAACTCCCAGACTCCAAACAGGACACAAAATGATCAGGACACTATAACGCAGATAAGATCAGCAGACCACCCATATTACCTGGCACCACAACTGCCAAACTCAAGCAAGGTGCTTATCCTACCTAGCAAAGTTGGAGCGTACTACTTCTACTGTTCCAGCACTAACTATTATGTCTAGCCCTCTAAAATATAATCAAAATCCCTCATGCCAGTTCTCTGTCACTCCTGCAAGATAGCTATGTCCTTCCCAATCAGCAAAACGATTCCACCCTTTCCCACTCTCTTTCCACTCTCTCTCTCACTATTGTGCCACTCATAGCAATATATATATATATATATATATATATATATATATATATATATATATATATATATATATATATATATATATATATATATATATATATATATATATATACTCTCTCTCTCTCTCTCTCTCTCTCTCTCTCTCTCACAATTGTGCCACTATATATATATATATATATATATATATATATATATATATATATATATATATATATATATATATATATATATATATATATATATATATATATATATATATACATTATGAGCCAAACATCAGCTGTTGGTCAGGTTTCCCAATATTACATTTGTAGCCTAGTGCAGGGCAAAAACATACAGGTCCAGGTAACTTGTGAGTCATATACATGCCTGCCTTGCATGCAAAGGAAATATATAATTCTAGACTTATCCTAACTGCTGAAAAGGACTCAAACAGACACATGCTAGGGAGAAATAAAAAAAAAAAAACTGACCCCACACAAAAAGGCTTAATATTCTTGAACTTACCTCCCACAGCAGCATCCACCCACTGCTCAAAGAATACTACAGCACACCAGTACAAGTTCAGCTCATCTCAAATCTCTCAAAAGACTGACCTCATCTTAAAAATTGAAAGGTCAGGAGAGAAAGATTACTGAACCCAAAACACAAGTAACAATTATCCTCTGGCCACAAAACACACAAAACAGTCACAAGACCACTAGCATTTAAATAAAATAAAGCACAAAGGAGTCAACTTGACTCACATGAACAAGCAACACATCCAAGCAAGCAAAGGACTCCGGAAGTATGAGCACACACAAAAATTCGGTGTTGCCTGTCACCTCAAACCTCAGAGGCCAGAGAGCAGTGTAAACGAGCACTTAAATTGGACCTCAAATGTATATTAACACATCACAAATCTGCAACATCAAAGAGACTCAGCAAGTACATACCAGTATGCTGCAGAATCTCTTGAAAAAAGTGAGTGGGGTTGTTACAGAAGCTACAACACTGACAGAAGGCTTAAAGTTTCCTCTCAAAACAGTGGACCAGCTCAAGGAGATGGAGACACATCTGATAGATCCAGGTGTGAGGATTGGACTGGTAAGTCTGATCATGGGAAATTATCATCATTAATAACTTAAAAAACAAAGAACTCTTTGGAAGGTGATCATGATGAAATTTGATTTTTCTTATTATCAGTAAGTTTATGAAAACTTTTTTCCTCTGTTGAACAGATTCACAAATTATGGTACATAATATGGATTAGGTATGCGTATACATGTAAACACTATTCTATTGTGTGATGCTTAGAGCCTTCTTTGTCTTTCTGGGTAACGTTTTGTATAAAGGTGGAGGTAATTAAACAAAAGGTAAAGGTGAAGGATACAACCTCTAGACTTAGCTCCTGCAAGAAGGCATGCTAGTAGGGGAGAGGATGGTATGAAGACTATCCATACCCAGTTCATAATTTCTAAGTATCCTTCCTCTAACCTTTGGAAACAGAGCTATGTACAGCATGTGTGCTTTGGTTCTTAAAGATGCTTTTTATAAAATAAGTACTACAAAAATATTGTGTATCTAATACAAACAGTAATTTTCATTCATATTCTTGTAAAATTAAGCTACTTTACTTGGGTGTCCTATAGATATGCACACAGTATGTTAATTATTGCATGATGGGGATGGATTATGGTATCTGTAATTTGTTCAGTTCTGTGTACAGCAGAGCTATTACCTAAATTGTGTATACAAATGTTCAATTGTGTATACAAATGTTCTGGTGCGCATAATTTTTTGGGGGGTTTCCACTCATTTATATTGGCAATGGACAAACATAGAACAAGTGGGTTGTTCCCTTCCTCTTTACCTTGATGCTGCAAGAGGGCAAGGGGATATCAGGAAACTTCAAAAACCAACCCATCATTGCTGCATGTCATTGCATATAACTGGGATGTGTGATGCCATATTAAGCTGATTCCTACTTGGTATAGAATTGTTCTAGTACATAACATACAAAGTGCTTGCTTGTGTCAAGCAAGTAATGAGGTTCATAATAAGTGACTCACTGGCCACAAAATTGAACATGTCTGGAAGGAACAACAAGAAGGCATTTGGTCCCACAAACTTATTCAAGACTGTTTATAATAAGTATTTTTCACATTTCTTCATTTATTTATTTATCTTTAATGTCAACACTCACGCTTAGGTCTTTAAAGTGTGATTTCATAAAATAGAAAAAAGTAAAACAACTAGAGGTGGGAGAGCCGCACCTTCTCTAGGGATATCATAAACAGCAGTAAAACATGTCACAGAATGCATTCACTACTTAGCCCTAGTAGACCTTATTAACTTATTTGCTGTTTACGTTGTTTATTTCATTTTTGTAAGTTTTGGAATATATATATTAGTAGCTTCATATACTTTTTTTTTCTGGTTCTATGAGGAGTGAAAATGAACTCACAAACGTCAGATTGCACAAGAAAAAATGTGAAGCATGTGGTGACATACTGGTTGAAAGGAGGAAGACATTGCAATGGCAATCGCATTCGAAGGGCTACTTGTGCAACATTTTCTGCTAATTACAATACCTGTATGTGTAAATCTTGTGCAAAAGGAAGTTTTATTATATATATAACAGGTATCTTAGTTTTGTTTACATGAAGTAGTTAGAAGCCTTTGTTAGAGATAATTCAAATCAGAATATAGGTACAGATGTATTTTTTGTCCAAAGGAATTCTGTATTCTGTATTACTTTTATCAGATTCTATCTATCTACATCTCTGATGCCTCATTCCCTCCGAGAAACATCCCTCTTAGCGGTGGCCATGGTAGAAAAACCGTATTACTTTTATTACTATTATTACTATTATTTTTATTGTTCTGTATTATTTGTGTTTATATACTATTATAGATTAGCCTAGTAGATTTTGTTTCACAATATTCACAGTATATTTGAGAAGCTTCTATTTTTTTGTGACATTAATATATGGAATAATTTTATAGCAGACAGTCACAATATAAACACTGTCAATTTCATTTTACCTTCAAAATTGTATGGTGTTTTTGAAGAGTTTTTGTGAAAAAAGTAATTCCATTTTGAAGTAAGTATATAGTAATAAAGTTAAGTTGAATTGTTTGATTATTATTTTTCACATAACTTTTGAGATAATTATGGCAATTGATATTAGGCTTTATGCAATTCAACAGAAAATGAACATCAGAGAAAACATTAGATATGATGTATTTACTTTTTTAAATACTAACTTTCATTGGAGGAAAGGGGGTATAGGTATACTCGTATAATACAGAAGACTTCCACTGTTTTCTATTTTTCAGTGACTATGTCAAAAGCCCTTTATCAATGGTAATGCACCAAATATATGCAATATATCCCCATAAATTCAATGCCATGCCCACACACTACCCATATGGATCCCACCCATGTCCTACATTTAGCCCACTTGGGCAGCCCACCTGAAACCCACATGAATCCCATGGCCAAATTTATCTGGGTCCCATGTGGGTAGTCCACATGGGACCCATAAAGTAGCCCACAAAAGACCCACATGGGTCCCATTATCCAGTGCTGGCTAGGACTACATGAATAGTTGTTGTACGAGTACATACCCCCCTCTCTCTCTCTCTCTCTCTCTCTCTCTCTCTCTCTCTCTCTCTCTCTCTCTCTCTCTCTCTCTCTCTCTCTCTCTCTCTCTCTCTCTCTCTCTCTCTCTCTCTCGTGACACTTAGGAAAAAGAGAGCAGAAATCCATCAAACTATTTCATGTGGAAGATAAATTTCCTGAACCTGATGATGTATAAACATATATGAATATGTATATGTATATATATATATATATATATATATATATATATATATATATATATATATATATATATATATATATATATATATATATATATATATATATATATATGTATAAACATGACAGGAGCTTTTGAAAAGTACTGCTGCATATGAAAATTATGAATAGTACATGTATATTGAGTATGGAGACTGAAGAATATAAATTTATTGAGGCTTTCAGAGATTGTTATATGTATCAACATGTGTTACCAGGGGAAGAGGTGTGTGTTCACTAAGTGTACTAGATTTAATTTTTACCAAGGAAGAGGCAATGATATCTGATATCCTATATGAGTCACCTTTGGGCAAAAGTGATCACTGCATTATTACACTTGATGTGCAGTTCTGTACACCTAGTTTAATACACTCATATAAGAAATATTACTATAATAAAGGTGGCTATAATTCTATTAGGTCATATATGGATAGTATTAATTGGGAGAAGGAATTGAACAGTTGTAAGGATGATGTTGAAAAGCAGTGGGCATTGGTAACAGCAAGACTGCAGTATGCTAAAAACAAGTTTATTCCTAACAAAATTATTAAGTCAGCTGGTCAACAGGTGAACAACAGGCCACTTAACAAGGAGACATGACAAGTAATAAAACAAAAACACAGAACGTGGCAAAGGTACATGGAGACAAAACATCCAGAAAAATATAGAGAGTATACTAGAGGAAGAAACAAAGTAAGATCCATAACAAGAAAACAACAGAAAAAAATGGAAGCAAATATTTCAGCAAGTGTTAAGGAGAACCCCAAGAAATTCTGGAAGTTTGTTAGGAATATAGTTAAGACAAAAGATGGAGTGTCTGACTTAATAAAATCAAGAGTAGGGAGTGAAGTTGATTTAACAAAAACACAGATAGTGAGAAAGCCTAAGTACTGGCTGATTTTTTAGTGGCGTGTTCACCCAGGAGCCTGAATGTATGCCCTCACCTATCAAGTCCAGGAATTACAAAGTGAGACTGGAAGCTATAGGCATTACAACTAATGAAATACAGGACAAACTGAAAAATGTCAAAGTGGACAAGTCTTAAGGCCCAGATGAAATTAACCTAAGATTACTTAGGGAGTTAAGCAAGGAACTTGGGGAACTGCTACAATGCCTATTTAATACATCAATCAAGACAGGGAAAGTACCAGAGATGTGGAAAAGAGCAACAATATCTGCATTATTCAAGAAGGGTTGTAGGAAAAATTCAAGTAACTATAGACTCATAAGCCTCACATGTGTTATTTGTAAAGTTCTGGAATCTATAATAAGAGACAGAATACTGAATCATTTACTAGAAAATAATTTATTAAGCCCTGAACAGTTTGGATTTATGAGCAGCAGATCCATTACATTACAAATGTTAAATGTGATGAATGCTTGGAATAAAGCAGGGGGTGAGCTAGATGTAGTGTATTTGGATATTAAAAAAGCCTTTGATATAGTGCCACACAAGAGACTGATCTTTAAGTTAAAAAGTTATGGTATCAGTGGACAACTTACTTTGTGGATTTCAGCATTACTATAGGAGAGAAAACTGCAAGTTGTTGTGGGTGGTTCATCATCAGAATGGAAAGAGGTGTCAAGTGGAGTGCTTCAAGGTAGTGTCGTCAGACCACTGTTGTTTACTATATATATATATATATATATATATATATATATATATATATATATATATATATATATATATATATATATATATATATATATATATATATATATATATATATATATATATATATACGAGTATATATATATCAATGATTTGCCTAATAATATAGCCTCAATTTTATATGTGTTTGCAGATGATACAAAGTGCTTCAGAGAGATAGTGAACTTCACTCACCAAGTAATACTCCAAAATTACATAAATAGACTTCGAGAGTGGTCAGAGAGATGGCTACTTCAATTTCACCCTGAGAAGTGCAAGATTATGACAGTGTCAAGGTCTAAGTCATATAAACACAAGCAATATACAATGAGGAACGAAGGTCAAGTAGTATCTTTTGAGAGAGCTGACATGGAAAAAGATCTGGGCATAATGGTGGATGAATTTTGAAAATCATATAAATTAAAAGATTAACAAAGCAAGTAGAGCATTGGAACTTATCAGAAGATTTTTCATCTATTTAAACCAAGAAAATTTTAAGAAATTTTATATTGCATTAGTGAGACCTCATTTTGAATTTATTAACATAATCTGGAGCCCAATTAGAAAAAAAAAAGATATAACCTCTGGAAAATGTAGAGATGAGCGACAAAGATGATTCCGAGACTCAAGAACCTGTGTTATGAAGAGAGACAAAGTGCTACAGCTGCCTACACTAGTATACTGGAGAATGAGGGATGATATGATAGAGGCATGTAAAAACTGGAAAGTATGAAACAGGGATAGCTGCAGTGCTGCAGCTCGATGAGGGTGCAGGCCCAGCTACAAGAGGACACAAATATAAGTTAATGAAAAAAGAGATATCATACAAAGCTAAGGCAAAACTTCTTTACAGAAAGAACAGTCAACACATGGAATAACCTCCCATCAATTATTGTAGAAACCCAGAGTGTATTTGCATTTGAAAGAAGATTGGATCAATATTGGAGACATCGACATGAAATTTGATTATGAAGCTGAGCTGTCACTCTCACCGCATGCCAACCAACGATTACATCAAAAAATACAAGATCTGGACATATAGGTTTAACTGCCTGCACCCAGTATTCATCTAAGTAAACCTAAGTAAGTATATTATTCACACTGAGAGTTCTGAAATGTCTTAAAGTCATCAATGGGATGAGTAAGAAACTTTGGCATTATGATATCTGAGTTAAATGCCCATATTGTGCATAGAATTTAAGTGCATATTTTTCTTCATGTAAAAATACTACACTCCATACAAGCGTAATAGTTTTGACTGCATATTGAACTGTTATTGCATCGGTAATAAAAGAAATGGAATAGTGTGTGTGTGTGTGTGTGTGTGTGTGTGTGTGTGTGTGTATACATATATATATATATATATATATATATATATATATATATATATATATATAGAGAGAGAGAGAGAGAGAGAGAGAGAGAGAGAGAGAGAGAGGAGGGGGGGGTACGTGAACCCAAGGATAGACTCCAGTGGCCTTGAGAAGCAGCACCCCTCTCATTGTTACCAAGTGCACGATAACCCTACTTATCTACATAATGGAAAGGAAGACAGTGAGCCCCTATTTCTTTCCTACTATTACTACTTCAGTTACTACTACCACTACTACTGTTATTACTATGAAAGAGAGAGAGAGAGAGAGAGAGAGAGAGAGAGAGAGAGAGAGAGAGAGAGAGAGAATCTCTCTCTCTCTCTCTCTCTCATAGTAATAACAGTATAGACTACTTCAGTTACTACTACTACTACTACTGCTACTGTTGTTACTATGAGAGAGAGAGAGAGAGAGAGAGAGAGAGAGAGAGAGAGAGAGAGAGAGAGAGAGAGAGAGAGATTGTGTGTGTGTGTGTGTGTGTGTGTGTGTGTGTTCTGAATTTTTGTACACACACAGACACACACACAAACAAACAGCAATAGCAGCAGCAGCAGCAGCACCTCACCTTTGTCTGGGATTCAGCAGGGCAGTCTAGCTGCCTCCACTCGGTGTGGCAGGATATCGAGTCTGTTTATATTCCTTGGGTGGAACACAGACAAATGCTTGTACGCTATACACTCAGTGCGAACACAATCACGGATAATGTGCAACTAAGTAATCTTAAGTGCTGCAAGGCCGTAACCTTTCTCCGTGTTGATAAGACTATGCTAGGCAGTTGAGTCTGCTGCACCCTGTTGATGCGCAGAGGAACTAGCTGGCAGGTGTTTCACGAGTTGTATCTTAACTAATATTAATATGCATCTTAACGTGGAAATATAGTTTTAAGTAGAAAACAAAAAAAGTATTGAGATAGATACGAAAAAAAAAAAAAAAAATATATATATATATATATATATATATATATATATATATATATATATATATATATATATATATATATATATATATATATATATATATATATATATATATATATATATATATATATATGTGTGTGTGTGTGTGTGTGTGTGTGTGTGTGTGTGTGTGTGTGTGTGTGTGTGTGTTCCCGCAACATAAGTAGGTGTGTAGAAAATTAGACATGGTAGATTTACCATACACAGGATATGATAATATGTGACCTTAGGCTCTAATACTGACCTTGGGCTCTAATCCGATAGTTTTCCCAGTACAAAGTTTAGCACCGCGACTGACCAATACCTCTTTAGGTGGGAAATTTAACTTATAGTAATAGACATGGGAATATTCCTAAGGAACCTTCTGTATGGAATTAAAGACCCGTAATGAATGCCATCCTGAATTTTGTTCAGACATGGGTGGTTAATCAGTAATCTAAAAAGGTATAAAAATATAAAAGTATTCAGGTTCATAAATTATTTAATTTTACGCAAAGTATTGCATTTGTAGAGAAGAGGATGACCATTGGTCTGACCATTTTATCCTGAGTGTTTAATTTTACGCAAAGTATTGCATTTGTAGAGAAGAGGATGACCATTGGTCTGACCATTTTATCCTGAGTGTTTGGGCATAACCCTTTCCGGAGGTTTCCCAGCCTGCGGCGCTGCCACATTGTACCAACACACACTGGCCAGCAGACATAGCTGCCTAGCCTGGTCTTACAACTTTAAAATTAAATGGAGTTGTAGTATAAATGTAATGTAATGCTTTGAAAAGGCAAGTTAATGCAATAAATGTTTATTCTTTAGTGATAATTTATTTTTATTTATTTTTATTTATTTATTTATTTTTTATTTATTTATTTATTTTTTTGCAAACCACAATACTTGACAACGTTCCCTCCGGACCTTGTCACATCTCTACGAGTAACTGAGTCAGGTCACACTGTCAGAGTGACTGTGTCAATCCATCGGTCACTTCCTCTCAAGACTCGCGCCGCCGGCCACGATGAGAGCAATCTCTCAAGCTTGCTTACAAAAAAGTTCATTTACTCATTAAACAAGTATTTCTTGGAAGAAGAAGAAGAAGAAGAAGAAGAAGAAGAAGAAGAAGAAGAAGAATATATATATATATATAGAGAGAGAGAGAGAGAGAGAGAGAGAGAGAGAGAGAGAGAGAGAGAGAGAGAGAGAGAGAGAGAGAGAGAGAGAGAGAGAGAGAGAAATGGTGTGTAGGGACTGAGATTATTACTGGGCTTAGGCTCTAATCCAATAGTTTGTCCAGTACAAAGTTTAGCACCGGCACAGGCAGGGAAAACCCCGGAAAGGACAACGTCTAAACGCTTAGCATAAAAAGCTGACCATAGAGTTCTTCAAGTGTGAATTCGATAACGATTCTAAAAAGCCTAGTTATATTTTCAGCAAGAGTGTGTTATACCAAATGTCCTTTCTTTGTACAAGATTGTAGGTTGCATTCTTTCCCAGAGAGACAATGGCCAGCTACATCTCTCTCTCTCTCTCTCTCTCTCTCTCTCTCTCTCTCTCTCTCTCTCTCTCTCTCTCTCTCTACTCTCTCTCTCTCTCTCTCTCTCTGTATATATATATATATATATATATATATATATATATATATATATATATATATATATATATATATATATATATATATATATATATATATATATATATATATATACAGACAATAGACCATTAACGTTATTGGGCAAGTGAACTTTGGACAGTAAGGTTAATGACTAGGTTAGATTAACGCTACTGACCAGACCATTAAAATCTTGGGCTATTACCCCTAGTGGGAACGATATATATATATATATATATATATATATATATATATATATATATATATATATATATATATATATATATATATATATATATATATATATATATATATATATATATATATATATATATATATATATATATATATATATATATATATATATATATATATATATATATATATATATATATATATATATATATATATATATATATATATATATATATATATATATATATATATATATATATATGTATATGAGGAGGAGGCAGTAGACACCTGCCGAAACGATAATTACTCCCAGTGAGGTCTAAAGCACTGTTCAGGGGGTGCTGTGAACTTATCATTAAACCCAGCTGTGACCTCACTGAACGTTTCCCTTTGTGTCTCACAACACAAGGGGGTAGTCACAGCCTGCCCTCTAAAGACAACTCTCTTCCTCCACACAAAACTACAAGCACCTAATAACACACACACCCTTCACTCCAAAAATTTTAAAATCATGGCGACTCCTACACCAGCCTCGGAGTCCCCATCTGGGGAGGGGACCATAAATGTCCCCAGGTCGGACTGCCTTTCCGTCGACGACCCTAAGTGTCTTGACACCCCCCTCAACTTTTTCTTCATTAACTTCTGCAACATTCGCGGTCTAAGATCTAATTTTCAATCTGTAGAACACCACCTCTCCTCTTCTAAACCTCATCTTCTTTTCCTCACTGAAACTCAGGTGTCTGAGGCAACTGACAGTAGCCCATTTTCTGTTCCCTCCTACTTTCTCTATCCTCATTTTCGATCCAAAGCTGGATGCTGCGTTTATGTGCGCAATGACTTAACCTGCTCTCGTGCCCACGCTCTTGAATCTTTCGAGTTTTCCATCATCTGGCTACGACTACAGAGTCAATCTCATACTAAATTTATCTGTGCTGTATACCTCTCTCCTAACTCCTCTGACTATAAGAAATTCTTTGACTACTTAACTTCCAAAGTGGAGCACATTCTGACCCTCTTCCCTTTTGCAGAGATCTCCATTCTTGGAGACTTCAATGTTCACCACCAGCTTTGGCTTTCCTCTCCCTTCACTGACCATCCTGGTGAACTAGCCTACAACTTTGCTATCCTCCATGACCTAGAGCAATTGGTGCAACACCCTACTCGTATTCCTGACCGTCTTGGAGATACGCCCAACATTCTTGACCTCTTCCTGACCTCTAATCCTTCTGCTTATGCTGTCACCCTTTCTTCTCTGTTGGGCTCCTCCGATCACAATCTCATATCTTTATCTTGTCCTATCACTCCAATCCCTCCTCAGGATCCCCCTAAGCGAAGGTGCCTCTGGCGTTTTGCCTCTGCTAGTTGGGGGGACCTGAGGAGGTATTTTGCTGATTTTCCTTGGAATAACTACTGCTTCCGTGTCAGAGACCCGTTTTTGTGTGCTGAGCGCATAACAGAGGTGATAGTGTCTGGCATGGAGGCGTACATTCCTCACTCTTTTTCTCGTCCTAAACCTTCTAAACCTTGGTTTAACGCAGCTTGTTCTCGTGCTATACATGATAGAGAGGTGGCCCACAAAAGGTAATTAAGCCTTCCTTCACCAGAATCTCATGCACTTTATATTTCTGCCCGGAACCATGCCAAGTCTGTTCTCCAACTAGCCAAAAACTCCTTCATTAACAGAAAATGTCAAAACCTTTCAAGATCTAACTCCCCTCGTGATTTCTGACATCTAGCCAAAAATATCTCCAATAACTTTGCTTCTTCTTCTTTCCCTCCTCTACTTCAACCAGATGGCACCACTGCTATCACATCTATTTCTAAAGCTGAACTCTTTGCTCAAACCTTTGCTAAAGACTCTACCTTGGACGATTCTGGGCTTGTTCCTCCCTCTCCTCCACCCTCTGACTACTTCATGCCACATATTAAAATTCTTCGTAATGATGTTTTCCATGCCCTCGCTGGTCTAAACCCTCGGAAGGCTTATGGACCTGATGGGGTCCCTCCTATTGTTCTCCGAAACTGTGCCTCCGTGCTTGCACCTTGCCTAGTCAAACTCTTTCAGCTCTGTCTGTCAACATCTACCTTTCCTTTTTGCTGGAAGTTTGCCTACATTCAACCTGTTCCTAAAAAGGGTGACCGCTCTAATCCCTCAAACTACCGTCCTATTGCTTTAATTTCCTGCTTATCTAAAGTTTTTGAATCTATCCTCAACAGGAAGATTCTTAAACATCTATCACTTCACAACCTTCTATCTGATCGCCAGTATGGGTTCCGTCAAGGCCGCTCTACTGGTGATCTTCTGGCTTTCCTTACTGAGTCTTGGTCATCCTCTTTTAGAGACTTTGGTGAAACTTTTGCTGTTGCCTTGGACATATCAAAAGCCTTTGATAGAGTCTGGCACAAAGCTTTGATTTCCAAACTACCCTCCTACGGTTTCTATCCTTCTCTCTGTAACTTCATCTCAAGTTTCCTTTCTGACCGTTCTATTGTTGCTGTGGTAGACGGTCACTGTTCTTCTAAATCTATTAACAGTGGTGTTCCTCAGGGTTCTGTCCTGTCACCCACTCTCTTCTTATTATTCATTAATGATCTTCTAAATCAAACTTCTTGTCCTATCCACTCCTATGCTGATGATACCACCCTGCACTTTTCCACGTCTTTTCATAGACGTCCAACCCTTCAGGAGGTAAACATATCACGCAGGGAAGCCACAGAACGCCTGACTTCTGATCTTTCTAAAATTTCTGATTGGGGCAAAGCAAACTTGGTATTGTTCAATGCCTCAAAAACTCAATTCCTCCATCTATCAACTCGACACAATCTTCCAGACAACTATCCCCTCTTCTTCAATGACACTCAACTGTCCCCCTCTTCTACACTGAACATCCTCGGTCTGTCCTTTACTTATAATCTGAACTGGAAACTTCACATCTCATCTCTAGCTAAAACAGCTTCTATGAAGTTAGGTGTTCTGAGACGTCTCCGCCAGTTTCTCTCACCCCCCCCAGCTGCTAACTCTGTACAAGGGCCTTATCCGTCCATGTATGGAATATGCTTCACATGTCTAGGGGGGTTCCACTCATACTGCTCTTCTAGACAGGTTGGAAGCAAAAGCTTTTCGTCTCATCAACTCCTCTCCTCTAACTGACTGTCTTCAGCCCCTCTCTCACCGCCGCAATGTTGTCTTCTACTGCTATTTTCATGCCAACTGCTCTTCTGATCTTGCTAACTGCATGCCTCCCCTCCTTCCGCGGCCCCGCTGCACAAGACTTTCTTCTTTCTCTCACCCCTATTCTGTCCACCTCTCTAACGCAAGAGTTAACCAGTATTCTCAATCATTCATCCCTTTCTCTGGTAAACTCTGGAACTCCTTGCCTGCTTCTGTATTTCCACCTTCCTATGACTTGAATTCCTTCAAGAGGGAGGTTTCAAGACACTTATCCACCAATTTTTGACCACTGCTTTGACCCTTTTAAGGGACTGGCATTTCAGTAGGCATTTTTTTTATTAGATTTTTGTTGCCCTTGGCCAGTATCCTTCCTACATAAAAAAAAAAAAAAAAAAAAATATATATATATATATATATATATATATATATATATATATATATATATATATATATATATATATATATATATATATATATATATATATATATATATATATATATATATATATATATATATATATATATATATATATATATATATATATATATATATATGTATGTGTATATATATATATATATATATATATATATATATATATATATATATATATATATACGAGTATATATATATATATATATATATATATATATATATATATATATATATATATATATATATATATATATATATATATATATATATATATATATATATATATATATATATACGAGTATATATATATATATATATATATATATATATATATATATATATATATATATATATATATATATATATATATATATAAGACCACAGTTCCCAGCCTCTTCACAAAGCTGCCGCACCTGGAGTAGCTTCCCCCTTGTCACCTCCTATGTGACTGGGTGTAGGATTTAATATGGGTTACAAGGTCTACTTTTGACTGAAGCATTCTAATCAACTGCGGTCGTAATGCCAGGTCACACTAATGATGTCGCCAGTCTGTTTTACCCACCTACAGACAGCTGTGAAAGGATCAACAACCACATCTAGGAAGAAACAATTATGACAAACAATAACACATATATGGTTGACGTATAAAACCTTGTTGGACAACTGCTCTCATGACAAATCCTCCTACCATCTAACAGTATGTCATAGCCTCAAGTCAAGTAGTGTCATTTACTGCCTCTTGGATGGCAGGTCTTGTAAGGACCTGAGGAGGGAGAAAAGTTAACGACACAGCTATTCACTTAAGTCCTCTGTAGCTGAACAGCACCAGCCAACAGTAGCATTTAACACAACAAGCTCACTAACAAGGGAAATGACTACATACAAATGCCCACAAATGTATAAAAACTACATATATATTTGTCTGTATACAGACAAATGTATAAAAACTCGGCCCACACACACATGCAGAAGAGGAGTCACTTCCTGGCAGGCTACTATTGATACATACTATGGGCTGATTTCACAGATGCTTGGTAATGTTTCCCAAGCAAGAGCCTTACCATCCTGATAACAGGCATTGCCAACACCTCAATCCAATTTCACAGTCGTTGTTTTTATGGTGTCGGTGATCCTGAACCTGGTAATGAATGATCTTAACAAAACGAATACCTCTGATTCGGTAATGCTGACCCCGGCAGCACTAAAAGAGGGAAAGAAAAAGGCATGGAAAATTGAAATACATCACTGGTGCCTTCAGTACTCCGTATACATCTACTGCCAACATGGTTATATTTTGTGATTTAAATTCTTCCCTTTGAATACTTGTTTAACATTAGCCAAACTCTGTGTATGCCAACTAGGCATATAATAAATCACTTATTTCTCTCTTCCTCAGTGCTGTACACATACAATTTTAGGTTGAAATAGTTCGGGTTTTATAGAAATAGCCCTAGCCTACTAATTTTGAGACAGTGATTATTTATTTCTCAGCAAAAATATGGTGATTTTTTTTTTCTATCATGATCTACCCATTGAATTAATCTATAGGCGTCTTCTTCAGTTCTTAGCAAACGCCTCGGAAACAGGCATTTTCCAATGCCTACCTTTTACACAGGTCTCCTGGGAGCTTCGGAACCTTACAACTACCCTGGGCTGCAAGCTTTCTAAGGGCTTATGAGAAATGTGGGCAGGCAGTGAGGCAGAGCGAAAGACACACTTGCGGGCAGCAATGCTGACATGTTAGGTGAAAACAAGCCGATGAGTGCATTGCTTTCAATAAAATCTCAAACATACAGAATTATCGGCATACAAGTCAGTTAGGAGTGAAAACCATTATTAAAACTGTGTAGCGTGAATTGTTTCAAATTAAGTGAATAGTAACATTTGCTTACAATGAGTATGGAGCAGTCAAGCCTTCCAGCAGCATGTGGCATTTTGGCACGGCAGGTAAAGGTGTCTGAATGGCCTTCCTGTCTTGGGCCATGACTTCCAATACATCATTATGTTCAGGTACAATGCCATAATGCAGTGTGAGGTCATGACTGATACATCCAATTCACACTAGAATACTCTGCAGAGTGGCTTGTATTTGCACAGGTGATGAAGTAGGACAGGACTGAAGTGATACATGGGAAAGAACGTTCCCTTAACATGGTGAAACCTGAACAGCGGGGCAAGGGACCTCGCTGTCACCCCTTGTCGATGACCTGTGACCTGGAGAGCTGCTAGACCTGCTCCCTGCATCACAGTTTCCCCTTGCTCTATAATCGCTAATAATAGACCATATTTCATTATATTAAAATACTTGCAGTCTGTCTAGACCAAATAGGATACTAACTATAGATACCTAAGACATGAACACACTCAAAACGCAGAAAGTGTGAAAATACCAGCAAAGACGCTTTGACATTTCATTTCATAACTGCCATATGTATAGTAACATGCAGCAAGTTTTACTAGTCATATTGGAAGACATCAGGCATCATTTTGACCTAGAATGGCTTAACCAGGTTATGGCATATTACTATATGCCTGTTCTTTAAATGTAACAACTATTAAACAAGAATAACCAATGTGTCTGCCTGTCTTTTTCCTTCGATCAGGAAAAAATAAATAAATAAATCAGCCCTATATGATTACTTTTATTCAACATGACAACATCGCAAGACCTGAAAGACCAGCAATTCACTTCTAAATAGCATAAACTTCAAGGAACAAATGGTTAAGGCTGCTACAGTCTCTGTGAGGAACACATTGCCAATGAACTGTATGACACTTTTTCCTTGGGCAGCACACCAGGCAACTCCGTTGGTCTCTTCTTCAGTGGTCAAGTGGGTGGAGCTCCGAGGAACTAAAATTCTAAGCCCTTTTGATGACTGAAGAAGACGCCTTTAAGCCAATTACTTTGTTTTCCTTCTTTACAACTTCTGAACATTGTTCGGTTTTAGGCTGCTCAATATTGTTATTCCTAAATCAACTTTTAAGTTGGGTACCATTCATAATATACTTTGCTTTCTCGTTTCAGTAATCTGTATGAAGCACTTGACACTTATCCATATTGAAACTCATTTGCAAGGTTTGGTCCAACTCTAACAACTTGTCTAGATTATTCTGCATTTATTTTACTTGTTCATTAGAGACTAAGGAATTCGCTATTTTCGTTTCATCAGCAAACTTCATTATTATACCGGTAACACCCTTAGCTATGTCATTTATATAAACAAGGAAGAGAACAGGCCTTAAGACTGATCCCTGTAGCACCCCGCTAGTTATGTTAGTCCACTTAGAAGTTTTTCCATTTATCAATACTCTTTGTTTATGGAAGAGAACAGGCCTTAAGACTGATCCCTATAGCATCTTGCTGGTTATGTTAGTCCACTTATAAGCTTTTCCATTTATTAATACTCTTTGTTTATGGTTGTTTAGCCAGTTTTCTACCCATCTAAGGCTTATTTCAACACCGTGAAAGCTTGTAAGCAATCTTCATCCCACATATATTGCACTCTCTTCCTGGTCAGGCTGTGAAGAGGAGTGGCAATGGAGGCAAATCCTGGCACATAGTGTGTGTTATATGTGCACAAGCCCAGGAAACTTCGCAGCTCTGAGACACTCGGGTTTGGTACATTTTGGTGCAGCCGTTTGGATGCGGCTGTTTTGGCAGCAGCTGATTTGGTGCTAACCTTGGCGACAGACGTTTTGGCTTTAACATTTCTTTATTTGTAAAGCTGCCTGTATCGACACCTCTAGTGAATCAAAATTACAATATATCAGTTATAAATTGAGGAATGATATACATATACTCGTATTTAGAATGTTTTTTTTTTATTGTGTGCTAGGTACTGGGTACTTGCCAGTCCTCCACTGCTGTTACTTTGAGTAGGTCAGTCTACCGTGTGTGGTCTACCGACCAACGTCCAAGGAATGGCACCTCAATCCTGAAAAGCGTGCACTTCTTCGGGCTGATCTTCAGACCAGAAGTCCTCAAATAATGGAACACCTCAGTCAGCCGTGCCAGCTCCTACTTGAAGGAGTTTCCAAACACTAACTAGTCATTGAGATAGTCAGAGATACACTAATGCTGCTTTCCACTGCATGCCTTCCAGCACACGCTCCATAAGCCCCCTTGTCGTGGTGGGGGAGGCTTGTGTGTCCCTATGAGCTGGCAAGCAAGGCTAGAGGGGGCTTCAGCCCTTGTTCCTCCCCTACTTAGGGGGAGAGGAATACCTATGCTAGCAACATTGCCAGTGAAGGACCAGACTAAATAGTTCCCAGGGTTGGATTCATCAAAGCATTTACCAGCCCAAACTCCTGGTAACTCTGTAAACATGGTAAATTGCTATTTAGCAAACATTTACAACCTAGTAACTTGCCAGGCAAGTTTCGTCTGCTCTTTGGCGCTGGTAACACCACCAACTCAATTATGAGGACAAAGAAGCGCTGTCAGCTGGAGAATATTTCATCCTCTAGCTGCTTACATAGGTGAGTTTTGAAGGTAAGTACTAATTTGTAATAATCCCAGTTGTTGTAAGAGTCGGTACATATGTCTTCTTCATACGACCTTAATCCCACTGTATTGCAGGGTCAGCCGCTCGAGTTATTCTTCTCCATCTGTTTCTATCCATTGCATCATCTTGCACTACCAGCTTGTTCATATCACTCCTTATTACGTCCTTCCATCTTATTCTCTGTCTCCCAACCCTCCTTCTCCCCTAACCTCCACCATCATTGCCTTCCTCACTGGTTCATCCTCCTCTCCTTATCACGTGCCCAAAATATCTTAGTCGTGCTTCTCTTGCCTTCTCCTTGATATTATGTATTCCACACATTCTTCTTATATCTTCATTTTGTCTCCCTTCTAACAGTGAAATGCCAGCTATCCATCTCACCATCCTCATCTCCGTTCTCTCCAGAATGCCTTCCTCTTTCTTCCTTAAAGACCAAGTCTCTGCGCCATACAGAAGTACTGGTCTCAACACACTTCTGTATATCTTCATTCTCAGCCTCAATGGTATTTTCTTATTTAAGGTTACTCCACTCACTTCCCTCCATTTTTCCCATCCAGCTTTTACTCTTTGTCTAACTGCTTTTTCTGTTCCTCCTTCTGCAGTTACTGATCCTAGGTATTTGAACTCTCTTGTCTGCTTCAATCTTATGCCATCCTCTGATGTTACATTTATTTCCTCATAACCTTCTCTGTTGCTTACCATTACCTCTGTCTTTGTGTGCTCACTTTCATTCCCTTTCTCTCCAGGTTGCCTTTCCATAACAAATATCTCTCCTGTAACTCTTCCTCCGTATCCGCAATGATGACTAGGTCGTCAGCGAACAGCAACTCCCACAAGTCCTCATTGTCTCTCACATCCATCGTTATTGTGTCCAACACTATGAGAAAGAGAAAAGGACTCAAAGCTGATCCCTGATGGAGTCCTACTTCAACTGGGAAGGATTCCGTTTCCCCATATCTTGTTTGCACTGTTGGTTTTTGCTCCCTCATACATCATTTTCACTAGTCTTATCATCTTTTCTGGCACTCCTCTCTTCCTCAAACTCCAGTACAATACTTTCCTAGGCACCCTGTCATACACCTTCTGCAAGTCCGCAAAACACCAATACACCTTTCTGTTTCCTTCTAGATATTTTTCCTGTATCTGTCGCACAATAAATGTTGCAACTACAGTGCTCAATCCCCTCATATATCCAAATTGGTAGTTGTGTATTTTGACCATCTCTCTCTCAGTCTCCCTTCTATCACTCTCTCTAGTATTTTCAGACTATGCTCCAACAGCTTAATACCTCTGTAGTTTTCACAACTTATATCTCCTTTCTGCTTATACATCTCAACCATTCTACTTTCCTTCCAGTCTTCAGGCATTTCCTCCGTGCTCCAAATCTTTTCAAACAATGAGTATGTCCACTCCACTCCAAACTCTCCCAGTGCTTTAATCATTTCTATTGTTACTTCAGATTTTCCTCCTGCCTTGCTAGCCTTTCCCTTCTTTATGGCTTTATCCACTTTCCTTCTCCTTATGTTGGGTATTGGCCCTTCCATTGGTAATGTTTCATTCAGTTCTTCATATTCATTTTCCATGTTTAACAGGTTTGAGAAATATTCCTGCCATCTTCTTTTTATGTCTTCTTCCATCATAAGAATGTCTCCATTTTGGTCCTTTACTATTGCTACTTCACCAACATCTTTCCTCATATAATTTCTTACCTTCACTACTCTGTATATAATTTTCTCTCCGTCTGGTGTATCCAGCCTCTCATACCAATCTCTGTATGTGTTACGCTTTGCTCTGGCTACTGCTATTTTTGCCTGCTTCTTGGCTTGTCTGTAATTTTCTTTAGTGGTGTCATTCTCAATGTCTTTCATTTGTTTTAGTGCTAACTTCTTATCCTTTATTGCAGCTTGAACCTTGTCATCCCATCACCATGTATCTCTCTCTTCTTTTGGTTTCCCACTCGTCTTACAACAAATCTCTGTTGTTTTTGTTGCTAATATATCTTTCATATCTTCCCACACCTCTGCAGTTTCTGGTAAGCTGCCAGTTCTATGTCTTTCCCTGAACGTTTCTTCAACTTTGTTTCTAAACTCATTCTTCTTTTCACTTTTCAGCTCCTAGACTTTAATCTTCTTTCTTCTTTCCTTCTTTTCCTTCCACTTTTCATCCTAAAATCTGCTAGTAATAATCTATTTTGCATCACCACTGGTTCTCCAGATATAACTTTCCAATCCATTAGAAGTCGTTTGTCTTCTCTTCTTACCATGATGTAGTCAATCTGTGACTGCTTTTATAAGTAGTTAGATGGCTTTGTCTCTTCTTGAACCAAGTATTCAATATTGTAATTTCTGCTACTTCTGCCATTTCCAGTAATCGCTCACCTTCTACATTTCGTCTTCCGAAGCCCATTCCACCATGGACTCCTTCATACCCATTACCACTTTCTCCTGCATGTGCATTCATGTCTCCAGCTATCACTGTTAATTCTGTTCGTGCTATACTTTCTATATACTCTTCAAGTTTTTCTCTAAATTCCTCTTTCTCCTCATCTCTGCAACCCTGCTGAGGTGCATATGCAGATACAATATGCCATATTTTTCCATCTCTGATTAGTTTAATTTCCATTAATTTGTCATTGACTCTTTTAAGTTCAGTAACCTGTTCCTGTAGATCTGGATGAAGAATAATGCCCACTCCATTTTTCTTTGTACTTTCTCCAGCATAATACACTTTGTATCCTTCTATTTTTCTAGCACTGTTTCCTTTCCATTTAGTTTCTTGGATGCACAAGATTTTGATATTACTTCTCTGCATTACATCCACTAGCTCTCTTCCTTTGCCTGTAAGACTTCCTATATTCCAGTTGCCTATTCTAATTCTTGGCTTCTTTTTCCAGTTCTTGGTCTTGTTTCCCACTACCTTCTTTAACCGCAGTTGTGGGTTCTGCGGTACCCTTTCCCCATTTTCCTCTGCAACCAAGGGTTGTTGCAGCGCGTCACTTAAAGGGAACGCCCTAGCCATACTATTGTCCACAAATAACTCTTTTGAGATTCATTATTTATGTTCAGTTTCGTTTTTGACGCTCGGTTGACTAGACCTGTCAGCAACACTCCCCATTTATCCGGACTTGTGACCGGCACTGAGTTGGGCTGGCTTGCCCCCCCAGTGGCTGGGTTAGTTGGTACATATGTAACAGTAATCAAAATAAAGACAGGTGACTGAGTAAAGGACTTGATCAGTGTGAGTAGCAGGGTGTGGTGTTGTATTGTCATTTTTCGCCCTGCTTTTAGGTGCTTTAACATTGGTTAGGTAGAAAAGACCATTGGATGAGTTCAGTATTGAGTACATACAACACAAAGGCGATGTGTGTCTGTACAGTATAATGAAGACAACAGAGAGGCAGCAGTCACGGGTCATTAGTGCCATCCCTGTCTTTTGGATTTTACTGTTATTAGTTGCCCTCATTACATTGGTCCCGAACTTATAAGATGAAAGTAACACTTCAATAACCTGCAGGTGTATGTGGGGCGTGTGTTGACATGGGAAACAAGACTGCAAGGGAGGTAGGGGATATATTTTTTTGGGGGAGATTCTCTCAATTAATTAAAAGAAAAAATCTTGAATTAACCTTGACTTGTCAAGTCAAAGCAGGCAGGTGTAGTAGTGGGTGTGACAGCAACAAGTACCAGGGAGGTGGAGGTAAAGTGATGGTGGTGTGGTGAGAAACAGCAAGTGTGATAGTGTATGTGTTGTGTTTATTATTTAGAAGTAAGTGTGATGATGCTGAAGATGTGAAGTGGGGGAATAGGCTAGGTACTAAGGCAGGTGTGGTGATGATGTGTGGTTGGGACAGCAAGTGCCAGACATAATCTTGTGGTGATGGTGGTGGTGATATGTGATTGTGACAGCAGAATTTTGTAGTGGTGTGTGGTAGGAGCAACAAGAGCTAGACAGGTGAGACAGATGCAGTTAACTTGTATGAGGTCAGTGAGTGAAAAGGTATAAGTTAACTTGTATGAAGCCAGAGATGGAAAAGGAATAATTATAAGTTGGATACACTGATGGTTCTGGATTAATTAAACTTAAAATTTCTTCAATAGAATGACCAATATTACTTAAGTTGCATTACTCCTGACAAAAGTTATTGTTTTTTTATAAGTTATTGTTACGAAAGCACAAACCTCAGCACTCCCGTAGACGCCCACAATTCCCCGACAGTCAGGACAGCACTCGGGAACACCAGCAGGCTAGACAAGAGATGCTAAGGGTACCACGTCCCACGTGATTCACGCACAGCCAGACAGAGCGGGTAGACAAACAGTGGGCAACACTTTCTTCCTTTACTAGTTCCGTTAGTTACAGGCAGTTACAGACACAGGCAGGGACAGTCAAACTCTTCAGGCTCACGCAACAGGCACTCGGCACGGAGGACACGCAAAGACAAGTTATCCAGAGCGGGGCCAACAACACACTGCCCAGTCACTGCAGTCACGCGACTTCTCTCCCGCCATCCATGCACCACTGCCAGACACCAGGCACAGCTGACACACACACACGCACGTCACACACTCAATCCCACAGAAAGAAATAAAGGCAACTTAGACTAAACAACAATAATACCCGGGCGTTACATCACCCCCTCCTTTACAGAAAGGTCGACCCGACCTTGCCTCTCCTTATATCTCTCCCTCAGAGTCAATCAACACAAAATCATCATAACGCCGTGGGCGGCGTCTGTCCCTGCGCGGCCGAGTGGGCTGAGGTTCCTCTGCTGGCTCTGAGTCGCGGCCGTCGCCCACCCCTGACTCCTCAGCCTCGGCCTCCTCTGGCTCGCTGGGGGTGGTGACAGCTGTCTCCGGGGACTCGTCGATTTCCTCAGCAGCAGAATCGGCATCATCGCCGCCACCTCCCCCGAAGCCCCAGGTGTAGTGCCCAGGACCGTGATAGCGCCACAGACGCACAATGCACAATGGAAGGGCGACGGCGTCCACGCTGGATTTTGTACGTCACCCCCGAGATCACGGCGATGACAGTGTAAGGCCCCTCCCAGGGGCTCTGGAGTTTCGGAGAGAGGCCACGCCGGCGGCGAGGATTATGCAGCCACACTTTCTCGCCTACCGCGTAACTCGCCTCCCTCACTCGCCGGTCGTAAAGACCTTTCATGGCCTGACTCGCTGCCCTCAACTTGCCTCTCACCCGGTGGTGTACCTCCGCGAACCGCTCCTGCAGGGCGGCTGCGAACCCAGAGGTGACTGTGGGGAGGTCAACATCAGGAGGGCGCCCCGTGGCCAGGTCAATAGGAAGGCGGAGCTCCCGGCCAAACATCAGCTGGGAGGGCGAGTGATCGGTGGCTTCATGGACGGCGGAACGGTATGCCATCAGCATCGCCGGCAGCTTGACGTCCCAGTCCTCCTGCCCCGCCCCACAATACTTGGCCAACTGTTGAACTAGCGTCCTATTGAAACGTTCAACCATGCCGTCAGACTGTGGGTGGAGCGGGGTGGTACGCGTCTTATAAATCCCCATCAAGTCACAGCACTCGCTGAATACACGAGACTCAAATTCACGGCCCTGATCGGAGTGCAGCTCGACGGGCACGCCAAACCTAGAGAAGAACTGGTCGACTAGTACACTCGCCACAGTCTCTGCCTCATGATTGGGGATAGCATACGCCTCTGGCCACTTAGTGAAATAATCCATGGCTACACAAATGTACCGGTTCCCGCGGGGAGTGAGGGGAAACGGGCCGGCAATGTCCACTGCCACCCGCTCCATCGGTGCCCCTACATTGTACAACTGCAGTGGGGCCCGGTTACGGTGCGCTGGGCCCTTTTTAGCGCTGCACACGTCACAGGCCCGGCACCATTCCGTCACGTCACTGCGCATTCCTCCCCAATAGAACCGCTGGCGGAGGCGTTGAAGGGTACGCTTTTCGCCTACGTGGCCACTCGTCACACCCGCGTGCACTTCCTTCAATAGTTCCGGCCGCATAGTACGAGGCACTACCACAAGCCAGGCATCTCTGCCCATCCCGCCTACCGCCTCCCACCTTTTCACTAACACCCCGCTCTCGTCAATTGATAGCGTCTCCCACTGGCTTACCAAACACTTAGCGGCGGGGCTTTCAGCCGCCACTACCTGCCAGCTGGGGCGCTCGTCGCTGGCTTCTAGCCAACGCACGACGGGGGCTAGATCGGGGTCACTGCGCTGCGCCACACGCCACCGCTCATTGCACTCGGCGGTGTTTGCAGGCACACGTAAACGGCGGCACACTGTGTCCAACACCCCAGGAGCGCCAGGTGAGGAGGCCTCACACGGGCTGGGCTCCCTGGCGGTGCAGTGTGAGCAACTAGCCTCACACGGGCGTCGGCTCAGGGCGTCAGCATTGTTGTGCACGCGTCCTGGGCGGTGAACGATCCGGTAGTTATACTGCTCCATGCGCCCCAACCACCTCGCCAACTGTCCCTCCGGCCCCGGCGTCTTTAACCACTTCAGGGCGGCATGGTCAGTACGGACGGTAAACTCGGCGCCGTACAGGTAGGGGTGGAAGTGTTCGAACGCTTTCACTACGGCCAACAACTCTTTCCTGGTTACACAGTAGTTGCGCTCTGGTTTACTAAACTTGCAGCTGTAGTAAGCCACTACGTGTTCCTTGCCGTCCTTTACCTGCGACAGCACAGCCCCGACGCCCTCGCCACTAGCGTCGGTGTCAAGCAGGTAGGGCAGCTTCGGGTCAGGGTAAGGCAAGACGGGCGCCTCCACAAGCGCCGCCTTCAAGCTGTCAAAGGCCGCCTGACATGCCTCATCCCAGCGGAAGCTCGCCCCCTTCTTGGTGAGACGGTTAAGAGGAGCAGCTAAGGTGGCAAAGTTGGGCACGAAACGGCGGTAATACGTGCAGAGGCCCAAGTAGCTCCTCACTTCAGCTACGTTGGAGGGAGTGGGCCAGTCAGCCACCGCTGCCACCTTGCCAGGGTCGGTGCGCACGCCACCACTGCTGACGACATGTCCCAGGAACGGCACCTCATGCTGGAAGAGGAGGCACTTCTTGGGGCTAAGCTTGAGATTGGCCTTCCTCAGGCGCTGCAGAACCTCCTCCAGCCTCCCCAGCTCCTGCTCGAAGGTGCTCCCGAAGACTATCACGTCGTCCAGATATACGAGTGCCGTTTTCCACTGCAGGCCGTCTAGCACTCGCTCCATCAGCCGCTCAAAACAGCCCGGGGCGTTGCAGAGGCCAAATGGCATGACGTTAAACTGCCACAGGCCCTGCCCGAAAGAGAAGGCCGTCTTAGGCTTGTCCTCCTCCGCCATCTCCACCTGGTGGTACCCTGACTTCAGGTCAAGTGTACTGAACCAGCAGGCCCCGACCAGAGCGTCCAGCGTGTCGTCTATCCTCGGCAGGGGGTAAGAGTCCTTCACCGTCACGTCGTTCAGGGCCCGGTAGTCCACACAGAAGCGCTGCGTTCCATCTTTCTTCTTTACCAGGACTACCGCCGACGACCAAGGACTGTCTGATCGCTCGATTACCCCTTGCGTGGCCAGGTCGTTCACTGCACGCTGCATTTCTTCGCGCCTTGCTGGTGCGATGCGTCGGGGTGGGCTCTTGACCGGTGCGTGGGTGCCAGTGTTGATCGTGTGTTTCACCAGTGACGTGCGACCCAAGTCCGAGGCGCTCTGGCTGAACACATCGGCGTACCGGCCCAGGGTGTCACACATGAGCTCCGTCTGCGCCTCCGTCAGATTGACAGCGCTCCGGGTCGCTAGATCCTCCAGGAAGCTCGGCAGCGGGGCTCCCTCGGCCGCCCGCTCACCCTGCGGCGGTGCCTCGGCACGCTGCACCTCCACGCACTCGCCCACCGCTGTTCCGGCGGGTATGTTGCGAGCCTCGTCGGAGAAGTTAGCCAGTAAGACAGTGACTACCTTCTCCCCCGCTTGCACGAGGCTTCTTCCGACTGCCACTCCGTCAGCCAGTCGACAGTCGCTGGCTGGTTCCACTAGGCCCTCCGTGCTCTGCATCGGCCGTGCGAGTCGACACTGTACTCGACACTCAGAGCGCGGGGCCAACTGCATCCGCCGTGTCGTCACTACCTCCGACCGGCCGACCTCCGGAAGGAAAGGCACATCGTATCCACATACCTTTATCACCTTCCGTCCAAAGTCTACGCAGGCCCTGGTCTTCTTCAGGTAGTCGTAACCCAGCAGACACTCTTCCTCCAGCTCGGCAACATACACGGGCAGGTTCACCTCCGCGCTGCCGACACTTATTCGAACGTCTACTGGGCCTTGCAACGGCATGCAGTCCCCCGTTACTCCACACAGCCTGTCCACGGTGCACGGGAGCCACTCAGCACTTACCAGCCTCCGCTGCACGATGGTGCGCTCAGCCCCGCTGTCAATGGTCATGCAGCAAGGCCTTCCATCAACCGCACCTCGTACCTGCACTGCGCTGACGGTGAGGTGGCACTTTACACAGCACGGGGCATTGGCACCTTGGCAGGCTGTGAGGTCGCCCCCTCCTCCAGCCCGCTGCTGTTTCCCGCCTCAGCAACCTCCTTGGGCTTGGGGGAGGCGCTGGAGCGGTGGCCCGATTTGCCGCATGCGGCGCAGCACGTCTGGAAGGCTTTGGAGTTAGGCCGATCGAGGGAGCGCGTCCTTCGTCCCCTCGGACATTGGCTGCGTCTATGGCCTCTCTCACTGCAGCCCCAACAGCGGCCGGCGAACTCGGACGGGCTCGCCTCCCGTGACGCCGCCTTGTGCTCCACCTTCGCCTTCCGGCCCCGTACCTCACCGCGAGGCTGGGCAAGAGAAGAGAGGCTGGTCGTCGTCTGTAGGAAGGCCTCAAACTCCATAGCCCGTGCCAACGCCACCTGCACGTCAGCTGGGTGTGCCTGCTTCACATAGATTTGGAGCTGGTGGTCCTGGAGGGCGTCTACGAACGCGTCGCGCGCCAGAACAACGACCATGTCCTCGGCCGCGCTTGGATACGCCCTCCTCACCAGCCCTTCTACGTCCTGCGCCAGCTGGGAAAGGGTTTCGTCCTTCTCTCGCGTCCTCTTCTTAAGCTGGGCGCGGTATACCTCCGCCTGATGACGGTGTCCGAAACGTCGCCGCAAAGTTTCGGACACTGCTGCGTATGAGGTGCGCTGGCTGGCAGGGAGATGACCCAGCACTTCCAACGCCGGGCCTCGCAGCGCTGTCGCTAGTTGCAGGGCCTTCTCTGCCTCCCCCCAGCCCTGGGCCAAGGCCAGCATATCGAACTGGGCGACGTAAGACTCCCAGCTGACCTTACCATCGTACTCCGCTGGCTTGCGTCTCACGTGACGAGGTGACGAGCGGGCTGCCTTAGGGCTCGGGGGCGGGGAGGCGGCACGGGGAGGTGAGCCCGGCGGTGTAGGGGGCAGGCTAAGCCCTCCCCTCCTGTCCCGGGTGGGCGGCCAGCCCCCAACGGCCATCTCGGGTGCTTCCCAAGGACCTGCTTCCCCCACAGGGCCCCATCCAAGGCCCCCAACAGCAGGTGGGGCTGAGGCCACACTCCCTTCAGGTCCTGGGCTAGTCACGGGAGGCCAGGCGGGGGTTGCGGGCAGCTGTACACCTCCCGCCAAGACGCCACGTGGCGGCCACGCGCCCTGCCGCCAAACACTCGCGCCCTCACGCAGGTCTGCCACCTCTTCCCGCAAGGCTTGGAGTTCACTTTTTACCTCCTGTTTCACTGCCTCACACGAGCGATCAGTATACGCCTGCGTTTCAGCCCTCAGGGGCCAACAACACACTGCCCAGTCACTGCAGTCACGCGACTTCTCTCCCGCCATCCATGCACCACTGCCAGACACCAGGCACAGCTGACACACACACACGCACGTCACACACTCAATCCCACAGAAAGAAATAAAGGCAACTTAGACTAAACAACAATAATACCCGGGCGTTACATTATTAAAGCTTTTGCAACTAACATTGCATTTTAAGCTGCCTCTAAGTATCATATAATATAATCTTTGTGCTTATTCCTTATAAATATTACCATCAACTAAAAGTAAAAATAAAATAAGAATATTCTTGTTGATAAAAAAGTAACTTTTCAGCCTTCATGGAATCCCTGTGGGGTATAAAACATGACATGGTGTGCAGGGATAGGGTCTTCAGATTGGCTTGATCCACTGTAAGTCAGCCTCACCATGAAATCCTACACCTTTTGACTCCTTGGTGAGTAACCTTTCATTTGTCTCTGTGTATTCATTTTCACTTAATGTGTACGAAACTTCTAAACTTTGCAAGTAATCATTAGCATACCAGTGTCACATTTTTTTTTTTTTTCACACTATTTTCTTGTTTGTCTCCACTAAATGTAAAAGTTGTTAAACAAGTGTACTCGAAAAGCTAAATTGTTTCTGTATAATATGAATATTTTTTCTTATGAGAAGGAAGATTAATCTGTATAAAAATTATATAGATTGAAGAATAAAGTAAAGGTTAATTTCATGAACAAGAAATGGGTATTAGAATAATGTGATGGTTAATTTTTTATGAAGAAGATTTTTTAAGTTATTTTTTACTCATGATTAATACTTTAAACATGCTTATATCATTGCAGGTGATTCTTTTATCTTCTGGAGCCCTTTTCTAATGACTCTTGAGCCAGCCAAGAACTGCAAGCAAGCATGCCTACAACAGCAGACATATGGGATACTGGAATCCAGATTCTGCTGTCTGTACAAGTCAGGCAGCACCCTGCAGTACTACCCAGTTAAAGCAGTTGCACATATGCAGTTGCACAATATGTGTAGCCAAAGAAGAATTTCCCTGAATGAGCCACTACTTGATGATGGTGACCCCAAAGAGGAGGTATCCAAGTCGGACTGGCTTGCTGCAGGACTGTCAATGAAAATGTTTTCTCTCTCTCTCTCTCTCTCTCTCTCTCTCTCTCTCTCTCTCTCTCTCTCTCTCTCTCTCTCTCTCTCTCTCTCTCTCTCTCTCTCTCTCTCTCTCTCTCTCTCTCTCTTTTGATGTTTCATTCCTATTGAAGGAAGTGGCCTTGATGTAACGCTCCTTTTTATTATTTCTGTGTTTCTTTGAGTCTCCCCAATAATTGTTTCCTTTTGTAGCTTGCGGTGAAGAGGAGGATAATAGCGGTAATTAAAGGTTTAGTAATTATATGAAAAAGTATATTTATAAGGCGTGTATTCGTGGGAGTGATTTAGAAGTCTTGAAACATTTGTTATAAATAGTCTTTACTTATTTCAACTGTGGTTTTCTCTAATCAGTGGTAATACGAATAATAGGATTACATCATGTTGCGTCAGCCTACCAGTAACTCATAAGGTGTCATTCCCTAGCTTATAAAATATGTTAGTAATTTAGAATTCAATTATTAACTTCAACTAATGTCCAGCCTATATGCTCACCTTGCTAGCCAATTATTCCTGCATTTTTATTTAAACTCACGGTTCAGTAAAATTATTTGTGAAAGAAGAGAGAGAGAAAACTAGTTAAGGTTCCAATAACTTCAGAGGCCTGGGGGTGTTGAGGGGGAGAGCACAGAATGGCGTCTCCCTTCCCTCTGGCAACAGGTGGGTCTCGTAGCTCTGAAATATTTGATTTTTCTTTTATTTAGAAGTGAATATTACTGTGTTCATGTTTATTATTCATGTCTCTAGTGAAGATATAGTGACTGTACGTGTTGACACAGAATGGCGTCTCCCTTCCCTCTGGCAACAGATAAAATAGCCGGTGTTGGTCCCACGTGGAGACAGGCCACAGAGTCTTGGGAAAGTGTTAGCCATGTAATGTTTCTTTAGTCAAATATAATCTACTGTGAATGTGTTGTGGGCAATATTATTGCCGTAGAGAAGTGATGGATGAAGGCTGTGACGCTATTTAGGGATATAACGGTGCCCAGAATCAATGGTACTCTTGAGGAGTTATAAAAGTAATTATTTTCTTGTGTATTCGTAATGTTAAGTAACGGAGTATAAGTGTATATGCCATACCAGAATTTCAAGTGCCTTTTCTTTTTTTTTCTAGATTAACCACTTGATAAAGTGTCATAGTGGGTCAGTCAACCCAAAGAATCCCGTCAGTATTATTCATTTAATTATTTTTGCTATTTTTATATTTTTCGTTCCTCCTAATAAAGCCACACTGTAGGTACTGTGTGATAATTAACCTCTCCCTACCCTCTGGCCATGACGATGAAGGCGAGAACCATTACCAATCAAAAATGTTTTCTTTTTTTCTATTGTGTGTGCGTGCTTCACCTCTTCTCTCTCCCTCTTCTTTTTTCTTCTTCACCGTGAAGATCTTTGCCTCGTCTCATTAGAGCTCTGATCGGACCGGTGAGGAGGAGGGCGGAGGGGGGGTGGCGTTACACTGGTGGCATAGCGGTGGGATTCGCTGTAGTCTTGGCCAGTCGTATTGGGAGAGACAGAGTACTGGCAGTTGGGTAATATTGGGTCAAGTAATGTTCAAAGTGGCTGTTGTAGGTCATAGCCAGGTACCACGTAGGTTTGATGTGGAAGTGGAGAATTCAGAAGTAAGGATATATCGTGCAGGAGGAGCAAGAGCTAGGAATTTCTTTAATGACGAGAGATTGAATCACGTCTTGGCATGGAGACATGACCTCACTTTCCTCTGGTTAGGAAGCAACGACATCAATCCTAATATACAGCCTCGTGAATTAACAGATACAATTCTGAACATTGGCAAAGAAATTGAACGAAATTGCGGTTCGAAGGTTATTTTGGTAGAAATAGGAAATAGACAGTATCCATCTAGCAGACCAGTAATTCCGAATGAATGCTATAAAAAGATAAAACGTGCAGTGAATGCCGCTTTGCTTAAAAGTAAACAGTTCTTGTGTATCAATTTTAACAGTTTTTTGTTTACCCTTGGAAGAGATGGAGTACATTTCGAAACCAGTGCCAAGGCTCAAATTCAACAAAAGTTGGCTATGAATATTAGCAAAGCCAAAGCTCGTCTATTTGGCCCTGTACACTAAAGTTCAACATGGATCGCATAGAGTCACTAATAGATATAGAGGAGAATGAAGAATACGGTGGAGTTAGATGGAAAAATCCAGAGCAGGGAGAATCAGAGGTCAATGCCAATCAGGTAATGATAGATACAATGAAGTTTATGGTGGCTAAACTTGAAAATATGTCAATGAGAATTGATGGATTGGAGGACTCGCTGAGTAGGGCAGTTCCCCCAGAGGGAGGAGGTACTCCAGCCGTTCTTTCAAACAGTCAGTTGCAAGTTCAAACCTCACTCCCTAGTCATTCCATGCCATTAGCCCCAGTCATGACAAGTACCCCTGCGAAGTCAACCTCAGAGGTTAGAGTCAAGCCGAGTGACATTAAGATCTTAGAGTTGGACGAATTGCAACGTTTAAACTCAGCGGCACGGTTACAGATGTTTTTCGAGTCGGTTGAGCGGTGCACAAGTAATTCAGACACTAGACTGGAAGTGGCTAAGTCGCGAGTTGATGGGGACTTGGCGGTTATGATTCACACAGTGCAAAGACAAGGAGAAGTAAAGGTATGGGAGGACTGTAAGACATACCTAACCAAAGAGTTTGGCGTGGACCTGAATTTTGATCAAGCTTGGAGACAGAGTGACTCTTTTCACTATGATTGGCTAGAAAACCCTCAACCCTTTGTTCACAAGTTCAAATGTCACTATGCAGCTATCCGAGGGACATTTCATAGTGAAATTCTACCTGATCGAGACAAGCTTCTCAAACGTAAGTTATTGCAGGGATTCCCCAAGAGCAGTAAAGATCTTGAGACGTTCATGGATGACAATATTCCCTTGAACAAATTCCTTGGACATGTAGAAAATGAACGGATCTTGCTAATGCAAAAACATGCGTCAGTCAATTCAGTTCCTAATCATCCTGGGGAGGATACCTCTCGTTCTTGCTCTCGCAGTAACTCGCAGAGTTTAGCCAGCATCCAATCAGATATTTCCTCTCCCCAGTCTGAAAATAATTTGTCAAAAATTGCTGCTAAACTAGATCAGTTGCAACAACAAATAAGTAGGTCATGTGTCTCCAAAGCACCTTCGTCACCTCGCAAATTCTGTGCATTTTGCCAAACTGAAACTCATTCCCTGAGAGATTGTTGGAGGAAACCAGAAAGGGGACACTGTTTCGATTGTAGGAGGTACGGCTGCCATCGGGGTAATCCCACATGCCCGGGAAAAACCCCACGGACACCTTCAGTTCCCCAGAAAAATGATGGGAGAACAAGTGCCCTTCCCAAGAAATCCCAGTCAGTCCGTAACACACAATTGACAGAAGGAACATCCAACGTATCAGTCGGTGATTCTACTCAATGACTAGGCCGAGAAGATCTATCACCTATAGTCAACCTCATAGTTAGTGGTAAACTCTGTTCTGCATTACTCGACACAGGTAGTTGTGTAACCCTAATCCGGCGAAGTACGGTATGTAGGCTGAGTCTTGAAGTAGATAAATCCAGGTGTTTGCCATCATTAACAGCGGTAAATGGAGATCCGTTAAAAGTTCTTGGGATGGTAAAAGTTGAAATTCATGTGGGAGATCAAGAAGTGTGCAAACAGTGGATTTCAGTAGTGCCAGATTCATACCTCCAAAGAGATTTGTTGCTAGGTTGTGATGTTATTCAGCGGTCAAGCTTAACTTGGAATCCGCGGGAGAAGATGATGCTTTGGGGAGGAACCTCATATTCTGTTTCTCATGTCCGTAAGACTCGAGTTTGTGTAGGAAGGGTTTGCCAATCTCTTCCCATGAGCGTTCAATGTGAAGAGAAGAGCCGAGTTCAGCTCAAAGATATGGTTCATCTGAAGCCCCACCAGGGTAAAGTAATTCAAGTTGAGGTTGATGAACACTCGGGATCGAGTCTGTTGGTATATCCTCAATCTTGACATTCTTCTCAAACCTGCCCATTGTTAGTAGAAGTCAGTGAAACCCAAACCATTCCCGTACTTGTAGACAATTTGTCCAAGGTACATAAGTTCCTAAAGACAGGTACAGTATTAGCCTATTATGAGAAATATTCTGGTCCAGTCGAGGATACATCCTCACAAGTGTGCCACACCCGTATTGAGAATGAGTTGGAACCTCAGAATGATGTGGTAGACGGAAATGGTACCCAAGCAGAACGTTTGCAGAGACTCATTAATCAACAGAATTGGGCTCACCTCGCGAATGATCAACAAAAACAATTGTCCAATGTAGTGTTATCACATGAGAAGCTGTTCATGTTAGAAAAGAAGGACATAGGCACCATCTCGGGTGAACCTGCCCACATTGTTGTGTCCGACCCAAACCCTTGCCAATCTCCTATGTACCGTTATCCTGAACATGCTAAGATGTTAGTATCTCAAATGCTAGTGGAGATGGAGGAGAGAGGTGTGATTGAACCTTCGAGTGCAGCATGGCTGTCTCCAATTGTCCTCGTGGACAAACCTGATGGGAGTAAGAGAATGTGTTTGGATTTTAGACAGGTGAACCAACGGCTAGCTGCGGATCTTTACCCATTACCTCGGCTTGAGGATTTGGTCAATGTCGCGGCAGGTCACCAGTACTATGCCACACTAGATTTAAAGGATGCATACTTCCAGATAGTCTTGGATGAGGAAAGCCGAGATCTAACAACTTTCTCTGATGGAATATCACTGTATCGTTTCCGTCGGTTACCGTTCGGACTGAGTTGCGCACCCGCAATCTTTTCTCGCAAGATGGCCGAAATCTTGACGCCTTTGTTGCGTGAGGGATGGGTCAAAAACTATCTAGACGATATCATTCTATGGGCCGAGAACTTCGACCAGCTAATGGAAAGATTGGGTAGACTGTTCGCCTTGTTAGAGGAGAAAGGTATCAAGCTGAATCTGACTAAGTGCGACTTGGTGAAGCAGGAGGTGAAATTTCTAGGTCACCGAGTTTCTAAGGATGATCAGAAAAATCTAGAAGCAATTAGAGAACAAGCTCCACCTAAAAATGTCAAGCAAGTTAGGAGATTTATTGGCATGTGTGGGTTTTATCGGAAATTTGTACCCAATTTTTCAAAGATAGCCATGTCTCTCACAAATCTCATGAAAGGGGATGTAAAGTTCAGTTGGACGGATGAATGTCAGGTTTCATTCAAGGCTCTCAAAACAAAACTTATGTCAACGCCCATTTTGGCTAGTTATCAACCTGAACTTCCTCTGGTCTTAGTCACAGATGCTAGCGATGAGTGCGTAGGAGCGGTACTGCACCAAGTTCAACCTGATAAAAGTGTCCGACCTCTAGGTTACTATTCTAAGAAGATCAGTAAGTGCGAGCAGAAGTATTCAGTCACCGACAAAGAAGTGTTAGCTGTCGTGTTAGCTTGCCGTCATTTCCACCATTACCTTTGGGGAACCAACTTTGAGATTCAAACCGACCACCAACCGCTCACTACTATCTTCCGTAGGCGGACTAAGTCGCCCAGAGTAACTAGGTGGATGCTGGAAATGCACGAGTATCACTTTCGCGTAAAGTATGTAAAGGGAAAAGATAATGTAGTGGCTGATCAGTTGTCGCGTCCTGTTAGGCTTATCACACATCAACCCAACGTTACCTGGTTGGGCCTAACCCGAGAGGAATTCATTAAAGGACAGCGCGAAGATCCAACTTGGAATGAACTCTTAGACTACTTGAAGGGTGGGGCGTTGCCAGGGCGAAAGATTGCTAAGGCAACCCTTGATCAGTTTGAAGTTCTGGATGGTGTGCTGCACTATGTTAGAGAGACCAAAGATGGCAGTCTAAATTACACTGTAGTAGTACCCCGACACCTAGTCAGAAAGGCACTAGAAGTTGCTCATGATCAATCAGGACATTTTGGGCAGTTCAAATCCATCAAGCAGGCAGAAGGGTTGTTTTATTGGCCTACTATTAAGTCGGATGTAATACAGTATCTTAAAGAGTGTCTAAACTGCCAAAAATTCAAACACAACCGAGGAATGTCACAGCCATACCGAGAGTTACCTATAGTGTCACAGCCATTGGAGAGGATTGCCATTGATCTCACTGACATGACCAATGGACAGGAAGGTCAAAGGTATATCCTCACCATCATAGATCACTTCTCTAGGTATGTAAAATTTTATCCTCTAAAAACAAAACATGCTCAGGGTATAGTAGCTAAGCTTTCCCAATACATCTCTGACTTTGGCCGGCCACTCTCCATCCTGTCTGACAATGCCTTGGAGTTCACGGGATGAGAACTAAGAACCTGGGCTGGTCTTCATGGGATAGAACTGCTCTACACCACTCCCTATCACCCCCAGTCAAACGGACTCATCGAGAGAATGCACCGGACCCTGAAGACCGTGCTGTCCCAAATGTGCAAGGGTTACCCTTTAAGGTGGCCTGCCCTTCTCAGTGAATGTCAGTCACACATGAATCTGGCAGTACATAGCAGCACGGGGGTCTCTCCATATGTAGCATTCTTCGCAAGACAGCCACCTCGTTTCATCACGGCGCCTCTCCTGACGGTGCAGTCTGAAGATAGTGACGTTCAGCAACTTAAGCGTATGATTAAAGACGCTAGTGTGACGTCACAGAGGAGGTACCGTGCAGTGGCGAACAGAAAACGACGTGATGAAAAGGTCTCAGTTGGGTCCTTGGTGTGGGTGAAATCAGAAACTCCGTTGCCTGGTACCTCTACCAAATTGAATGCTAAGTGGAAAGGACCATATCGAGTGAGTGAGGTAATCAGGGACGGTCAACTGTATGTAGTGGAGGACCCCTATTCTGGGAAGTTAGTACAAAGAGCAGCAGAAAAGGTGAAACCGTATGTGAGCCGGAGTGAAATTATTCCGGAGTTGGAGGAGAACTATTCAGACGGATGTGTTGAGGAGGAGGAGGAGGAGGATCAAGACCTCCCTCCCCGCCGCCGTCGACCTCCCAGACGTCTTATTGAGGAGTGCTAATGTGATGCACGAACTCAGGAGTGAGGAGAAGTGAACAGTGTTATAATGTATAGGATGTGAGGGTTAGGAATGAAGTGAGTTAAGAGCAGGAAATCCTCATCTGTCACAAGTGTTCGAAGGTCAGTGACACTGTCTCAGCCACAAATAGAGTGGGGCATTTCGGGAAAGTCGTCCCCAAATTCTCGCCCCAAAACAGTTCATACCAGATGGTAGCTTATGTGTTTCAGTTCGGGGAAGTGTACCCCATTCTTGTGGGCTTTAGTTCGAGAAGTGAGGTTTCCAGGGAACGTCGTACTTGGTTACTTCCTCCTCAAGTTACAGTCATCACCTCTAATGGGTCCTAAGTTTCCCTTGAGGACGTATTACCCCAGTCTTCGTTGTAGTAAGAGGAATGATTTGTGTGAATGTTGGCGAATGTGTCGAATGCTGCGAATGTAATAGATTATTCCTTTTCTATGAGACGGGGAATAAAGAGAGTGACGGAGTTAGTCAGGTGACTTCTCCATAGATTACCCGTAGAGCAGAGGGTGACTGGGGTCCAAGTTCTCTTTTCCTGTAAGTATTCTGTATGTGAAAGGTGTTGGTACAATTTCCTACGGGAAGAAATGTACGAGTCAGGTGACTCAAGGGTAAGTGGTTGAGTCAGTGTCAGCTGTTTAGTAGACCTTATGTATGGATAGGATAGGGAAAGTGTATAGGTAGGATTTTGCATGTATTCTTCACCGTGAGTTTAACTCTGGGAGAATGGGCGTGTGTAACGCTCCTTTTTATTATTTCTGTGTTTCTTTGAGTCTCCCCAATAATTGTTTTCTTTTGTAGCTTGCGGTGAAGAGGAGGATAATAGCGGTAATTAAAGGTTTAGTAATTATATGAAAAAGTATATTTATAAGGCGTGTATTCGTGGGAGTGATTTAGAAGTCTTGAAACATTTGTTATAAATAGTCTTTACTTATTTCAACTGTGGTTTTCTCTAATCAGTGGTAATACGAATAATAGGATTACATCATGTTGCGTCAGCCTACCAGTAACTCATAAGGTGTCATTCCCTAGCTTATAAAATATGTTAGTAATTTAGAATTCAATTATTAACTTCAACTAATGTCCAGCCTATATGCTCACCTTGCTAGCCAATCATTCCTGCATTTTTATTTAAACTCACGGTTCAGTAAAATTATTTGTGAAAGAAGAGATAGAGAAAACTAGTTAAGGTTCCAATAACTTCAGAGGCCTGGGGGTGTTGAGGGGGAGAGCACAGAATGGCGTCTCCCTTCCCTCTGGCAACAGGTGGGTCTCGTAGCTCTGAAATATTTGATTTTTCTTTTATTTAGAAGTGAATATTACTGTGTTCATGTTTATTATTCATGTCTCTAGTGAAGATATAGTGACTGTACGTGTTGACACAGAATGGTGTCTCCCTTCCCTCTGGCAACAGATAAAATAGCCGGTGTTGGTCCCACGTGGAGACAGGCCACAGAGTCTTGGGAAAGTGTTAGCCATGTAATGTTTCTTTAGTCAAATATAATCTACTGTGAATGTGTTGTGGGCAATATTATTGCCGTAGAGAAGTGATGGATGAAGGCTGTGACGCTATTTAGGGATATAACGGTGCCCAGAATCAATGGTACTCTTGAGGAGTTATAAAAGTAATTATTTTCTTGTGTATTCGTAGTGTTAAGTAACGGAGTATAAGTGTATATGCCATACCAGAATTTCAAGTGCCTTTTCTTTTTTTTTTTCTAGATTAACCACTTGATAAAGTGTCATAGTGGGTCAGTCAACCCAAAGAATTCCATCAGTATTATTCATTTAATTATTTTTGCTATTTTTATATTTTTCGTTCCTCCTAATAAAGCCACACTGTAGGTACTGTGTGATAATTAACCTCTCCCTACCCTCTGGCCATGACGATGAAGGCGAGAACCACTACCAATCAAAAATATTTTCTTTTTTTCTATTGTGTGTGCGTGCTTCACCTCTTCTCTCTTCCTCTTCTTTTTTCTTCTTCACCGTGAAGATCTTTGCCTCGTCTCATTAGAGCTCTGATCGGACCGGTGAGGGAGGAGGGGGGAACCGGGGGGGGGGGTGGCGTTACATTGACAGGAGAGCCTCCATGTCATCCAGCTAGTCTTCCTTCCTCACTTGTTTAAAGCCCTACACTAGCACCTTTTATCTCACATGTACTACCTCAACCTATTTTAACATCCAAGTGCCCTTCCAGTCTTTCACTATGCTCATTTACGCTTAAATAAAAGGGAAGTCTAGTATACAGATGTACTTTCACCCCAAAAATTAGCTTAATGTACATATAAAAAAAAAAAAAAATTATAAAACAAAACAAAAATTGTGAAAATCTTAAAAGCAACATGTTACTCATGTAACGCTCCTTTTTATTATTTCTGAGTCTCCCCAATAATTGTTTTCTTTTGTAGCTTGCGGTGAAGAGGAGGATAATAGCGGTAATTAAAGGTTTAGTGATTATATGAAAAAGTATATTTATAAGGCGTGTGTTCGTGGGAGTGATTTGGAAGTCTTGAAACATTTGTTATAAATAGTCTTTACTTATTTCAACTGTGGTTTTCTCTGATCAGTGGTAATACGAATAATAGGATTACATCATGTTGCGTCAGCCTACCAGTAACTCATAAGGTGTCATTCCCTAGCTTATAAAATATGTTAGTAATTTAGAATTCAGTTATTAACTTCAACTAATGTCCAGCCTATATGCTCACCTTGCTAGCCAATTATTCCTGGATTTTTATTTAAACTCACGGTTCAGTAAAATTATTTGTGAAAGAAGAGAGAGAGAGAACTAGCTAAGGTTCCAATAACTTCAGAGGCCTGGGGGTGGGTGTTGAGGGGGAGAGCACAGAATGGCGTCTCCCTTCCCTCTGGCAACAGGTGGGTCTCGTAGCTCTGAAATATTTGATTTTTCTTTTATTTAGAAGTGAATATTACTGTGTTCATGTTTATTATTCATGTCTCTAGTGAAGATATAGTGACTGTACGTGTTGACAGAATGGCGTCTCCCTTCCCTCTGGCAACAGATAAAATAGCCGGTGTTGGTCCCACGTGGAGACAGGCCACAGAGTCTTGGGAAAGTGTTAGCCATGTAATGTTTCTTTAGTCAAATATAGTCTACTGTGAATGTGTTGTGAGCAATATTATTGCCGTAGAGAAGTGATGGATGAAGGCTGTGACGCTATTTAGGGATATAACGGTGCCCAGAATCAATGGTACTCTTGAGGAGTTATAAAAGTAATTATTTTCTTGTGTATTCGTAGTGTTAAGTAACGGAGTATAAGTGTATATGCCATACCAGAATTTCAAGTGCTTTTTTTTTTTTTTTTTTTTTTTTTTTTCTAGATTAACCACTCAATAAAGTGTCATAGTGGGTCAGTCAACCCAAAGAATCCCATCAGTATTACTCATTTAATTATTTTTGCTATTTTTATATTTTTCGTTCCTCCTAATAAAGCCACACTGTAGGTACTGTGTGATAATTAACCTCTCCCTACCCTCTGGCCATGACGATGAAGGCGAGAACCATTACCAATCAAAAATGTTTTTTTTTTTTTTCTTGTTTGTGTGCGTGCTTCACCTCTTCTCTCTTCCTCTTCTTTTTTCTTCTTCACCGTGAAGATCTTTGCCTCGTCTCATTAGAGCTCTGATCGGACCAGTGAGGAGGAGGGCGGAGGGGGGAACCGGAGGGGGGGGTGGCATTACACTGGTGGCAGCGGTGGAATTCGCTGTAGTCTTGGCCAGTCGTATTGGGAGAGACAGAGTACTGACAGTTGGGTAATATTGGGTCAAGTAATGTTCAAAGTGGCTGTTGTAGGTCATAGCCAGGTACCACGTAGGTTTGATGTGGAAGTGGAGAATTCAGAAGTAAGGATATATCATGCAGGAGGAGCAAGAGCTAGGAATTTCTTTAATGACGAGAGATTGAATCACGTCTTGGCATGGAGACATGACCTCACTTTCCTCTGGTTAGGAAGCAACGACATCAATCCTAATACACAGCCTCGTGAATTAACAGATACAATTCTGAACATTGGCAAAGAAATTGAACGAAATTGCGGTTCGAAGGTTATTTTGGTAGAAATAGGAAATAGACAGTATCCATCTAGCAGACCAGTAATTCCGAATGAACGCTATAAAAAGATAAAACGTGCAGTGAATGCCGCTTTGCTTAAAAGTAAACAGTTCTTGTGTATCAATTTTAACAGTTTTGTGTTTACCCTTGGAAGAGATGGAGTACATTTCGAAACCAGTGCCAAGGCTCAAATTCAACAAAAGTTGGCTATGAATATTAGCAAAGCCAAAGCTCGTCTATTTGGCCCTGTACTCTAAAGTTCAACATGGATCGCATAGAGTCACTAATAGATATGGAGGAGAATGAAGAATACGGTGGAGTTAGATGGGAAAATCCAGAGCAGGGAGAATCACAGGTCAAAGGTATATCCTCACCATCATAGATCACTTCTCTAGGTATGTAAAATTTTATCCTCTAAAAACAAAACATGCTCAGGGTATAGTAGCTAAGCTTTCCCAATACATCTCTGACTTTGGCTGGCCACTCTCCATCCTGTGTGACAATGCCTTGGAGTTCACGGGACGAGAACTAAGAACCTGGGCTGGTCTTCATGGGATAGAACTGCTCTACACCACTCCCTATCACCCCCAGTCAAACGGACTCATCGAGAGAATGCACCGGACCCTGAAGACCGTGCTGTCCCAAATGTGCAAGGGTTACCCTTTAAGGTGGCCTGCCCTTCTCAGTGAATGTCAGTCACACATGAATCTGGCAGTACATAGCAGCACGGGGGTCTCTCCATATGTAGCATTCTTCGCAAGACAGCCACCTCGTTTCGTCACGGCGCCTCTCCTGACGGTGCAGTCTGAAGATAGTGACGTTCAGCAACTTAAGCGCATGATTAAAGACGCTAGTGTGACGTCACAGAGGAGGTACCGTGCAGTGGCGAACAGAAAACGACGTGATGAAAAGGTCTCAGTTGGGTCCTTGGTGTGGGTGAAATCAGAAACTCCGTTGCCTGGTACCTCTACCAAATTGAATGCTAAGTGGAAAGGACCATATCGAGTGAGTGAGGTAATCAGGGACAGTCAACTGTATGTAGTGGAGGACCCCTATTCTGGGAAGTTAGTACAAAGAGCAGCAGAAAAGGTGAAACCGTATGTGAGCTGGAGTGAAATTATTCCGGAGTTGGAGGAGAACTATTCAGACGGATGTGTTGAGGAGGAGGAGGAGGAGGATCAAGACCTCCCTCCCCGCCGCCGTCGACCTCCCAGACGTCTTATTGAGGAGTGCTAATGTGATGCACGAACTCAGGAGTGAGGAGAAGTTAACAGTGTTATAAGGTATAGGATGTGAGGGTTAGGAATGAAGTGAGTTAAGAGCAGGAAATCCTCATCCATCACAAGTGTTCGAAGGTCAGTGACACTGTCTCAGCCACAAATAGAGTGGGGCATTTCGGGAAAGTCGTCCCCAAATTCTCGTCGTGTCAAAACAGTTCATACCAGATGGTAGCTTATGTGTTTCAGTTCGGGGAAGTGTACCCCATTCTTGTGGGCTTTAGTTCGAGAAGTGAGGTTTCCAGGGAACGTCGTACTTGGTTACTTCCTCCTCAAGTTACAGTCATCACCTCTAATGGGTCCTAAGTTTCCCTTGAGGACGTATTACCCCAGTCTTCGTTGTAGTAAGAGGAATGATTTGTGTGAATGTTGGCGAATGTGTCGAATGCTGCGAATGTAATAGATTATTCCTTTTCTATGAGACGGGGAATAAAGAGAGTGACGGAGTTAGTCAGGTGACTTCTCCATAGATTACCCGTAGAGCAGAGGGTGACTGGGGTCCAAGTTCTCTTTTCCTGTAAGTATTCTGTATGTGAAAGGTGTTGGTACAATTTCCTACGGGAAGAAATGTACGAGTCAGGTGACTCAAGGGTAAGTGGTTGAGTCAGTGTCAGCTGTTTAGTAGACCTTATGTATGGATAGGATAGGGAAAGTGTATAGGTAGGATTTTGCATGTATTCTTCACCGTAAGTTTAACTCTGGGAGAATGGGCGTGTGTAACGCTCCTTTTTATTATTTCTGTGTTTCTTTGAGTCTCCCCAATAATTGTTTTCTTTTGTAGCTTGCGGTGAAGAGGAGGATAATAGCGGTAATTAAAGGTTTAGTGATTATATGAAAAAGTATATTTATAAGGCGTGTGTTCGTGGGAGTGATTTGGAAGTCTTGAAACATTTGTTATAAATAGTCTTTACTTATTTCAACTGTGGTTTTCTCTGATCAGTGGTAATACGAATAATAGGATTACATCATGTTGCGTCAGCCTACCAGTAACTCATAAGGTGTCATTCCCTAGCTTATAAAATATGTTAGTAATTTAGAATTCAATTATTAACTTCAACTAATGTCCAGCCTATATGCTCACCTTGCTAGCCAATTATTCCTGGATTTTTATTTAAACTCACGGTTCAGTAAAATTATTTGTGAAAGAAGAGAGAGAGAGAACTAGCTAAGGTTCCAATAACTTCAGAGGCCTGGGGGTGGGTGTTGAGGGGGAGAGCACAGAATGGCGTCTCCCTTCCCTCTGGCAACAGGTGGGTCTCGTAGCTCTGAAATATTTGATTTTTCTTTTATTTAGAAGTGAATATTACTGTGTTCATGTTTATTATTCATGTCTCTAGTGAAGATATAGTGACTGTACGTGTTGACAGAATGGCGTCTCCCTTCCCTCTGGCAACAGATAAAATAGCCGGTGTTGGTCCCACGTGGAGACAGGCCACAGAGTCTTGGGAAAGTGTTAGCCATGTAATGTTTCTTTAGTCAAATATAGTCTACTGTGAATGTGTTGTGACCAATATTATTGCCGTAGAGAAGTGATGGATGAAGGCTGTGACGCTATTTAGGGATATAACGGTGCCCAGAATCAATGGTACTCTTGAGGAGTTATAAAAGTAATTATTTTCTTGTGTATTCGTAGTGTTAAGTAACGGAGTATAAGTGTATATGCCATACCAGAATTTCAAGTGCTTTTTTTTTTTTTTTTTTTCTAGATTAACCACTCGATAAAGTGTCATAGTGGGTCAGTCAACCCAAAGAATCCCATCAGTATTATTCATTTAATTATTTTTGCTATTTTTATATTTTTCGTTCCTCATAATAAAGCCACACTGTAGGTACTGTGTGATAATTAACCTCTCCCTACCCTCTGGCCATGACGATGAAGGCGAGAACCATTACCAATCAAAAATGTTTTTTTTTTTTTTCTTGTGTGTGTGCGTGCTTCACCTCTTCTCTCTTCCTCTTCTTTTTTCTTCTTCACCGTGAAAATCTTTGCCTCGTCTCATTAGAACTCTGATCGGACCGGTGAGGAGGAGGGAGGAGGGGGGAAACCGGAAGGGGGGGGGTGGCATTACACTCACCCATTATCATATCTAAAAGTAAGAGAATAATCATACATTCACAAAAAAAATGGTCTTGTAATTAATCTTTCTTGACAGCAATTTCTGCCAAGGAATTGGCTATGACCTCCAGCATTGTAGTTATGGCCTCCATGCAGGTGCTGAAAGTAAGTTTCTTACATCCAATTGGCCACTCAACATATCCACTGAACCCCTCATGTTCCTCATCTTGGTGTGGATGCCTTGTTACATCTCCAACATCTGAGGAAATGCTAGACCTTCTGCCCTGCTTGTGTGTTGCCTGATGGGACCAGGAGTAGGCAACGAGATGGTGATGTTGAGGGCTGGACAGGGAGAGTGCAGAGTGATGTGGGTTGCTTTGCTGGCTTGGCTCTGGCTGAGGTGAAGACAGGAGGGATGACTCAGCCACAGAAGCAAGTGTAGTTGAATGATAGAGCAAAACATATTGTTCCATGCTGCCCTCTTCATCCGCAAAACTAAAAGTAATGAAGAACCATCAATATAATAATTATACATATTCATGGAAATCATGGAAACAATGAAGAATCCAGCTAACACACCCAACAAAAATTTAAAGAAATAAAAAAAATCACTTAAAAGAACATAAGGAAAACCAAAGGTGACTATGAAGATTACTTGTCATTTATACTTAATGAGTTCTTGAAATTAGCTGTAGGGAAACTGCTAGATTATTTAGTGAGTGATTAATAATGTTAATACAAGTCCTACACTAATGTTTCATAGTTGTGCCTTCACAAACTATATTATTTGGAAGACGACATGAGATGCAGAGCTTAAATTAAGGAATAAATATATATACTCGTATATATATATATATATATATATATATATATATATATATATATATATATATATATATATATATATATATATATATATATATATATATATATATATATATATATATATATATATATATATATATATATATATATATATATATATATATATTGCCAAGAACCAATTAATTTTGCTGGCTGATATATTAATCCACAATAAGGACGCAATCCATTTGTGGGACGGATAGCATATTAATTTCTTTAAAAATCAGAAAAAATAAATAAACTGTAGCTAAATTGGCATATACCTAATTCAGTAAAGAGCCTGTTATTACACAGGATATATATATAGATGATATACTGACATAATTAAGGCAAGATGCATCAATTAATTACCTGTTACCACCTTCTGCTCTGCTTCTTGATTGCCTGACATTCCCACACCTGCTAGACCCAACCGGGCTTTGCCCTCCACCTAAGTGAAATTCAGAGTATTATGAATAGGATAATTAATTAGTTAACAAAACCTAAACAAAAGTGTGTAGCTTAATCCCAATTATCACTTAATTTTAGTAGTGTGGAGGCACCTTCTCCACATTATTGTTGATATATCAAAATATGTAACGTCTCTTACCTGTAGCTGTGTTCCTGTCAAGTTATCCATTTTTTTTTTTTTCCTTGATGTTGGTGAACTTGTTTCTGACTTCAGTGATGCTCCTGACAATGCTATTCAGCGTTGTCCAGCTGTCACTGCATCCCATGCCTGCTCCTTCATCATGCTGGTGAGGCGAGGCGTGAGTGAGCCAACGACATTGCCCAACCCGCCCTCACTGCTGAAACAAGCATCAGGAGCTCCTTGCTGGAAAAGCTGTGGGATGGCTTGTTATTGTTTCTTTTTTTTTATGTAGGAAGGATACTGGCCAAGGACAACAAAAATCTAATAAAAAAAATGCCCACTGAAATGCCAGTCCCATAAAAGGGTCAAAGCAGTGGTCAAAAATTGGTGGATAAGTGTCTTGAAACCTCCCTCTTGAAGGAATTCAAGTCATAGGAAGGTGGAAATACAGAAGAAGGCAGGGAGTTCCAGAGTTTACCAGAGAAAGGGATGAATGATTGAGAATACTGGTTAACTCTTGCGTTAGAGAGGTGGACAGAATAGGGGTGAGAGAAAAAAGAAAGTCTTGTGCAGCGAGGCTGCGGAAGGAGGGAGGCATGCAGTTAGCAAGATCAGAAGAGCAGTTGGCATGAAAATAGCGGTAGAAGACAGCTAGATATGCAACATTGCGGCGGTGAGAGAGGGGCTGAAGACAGTCAGTTAGAGGAGAGGAGTTGATGAGACGAAAAGCTTTTGATTCCAACCTGTCTAGAAGAGCAGTATGAGTGGAACCCCCCCAGACATGTGAAGCATACTCCATACATGGACGGATAAGGCCCTTGTACAGAGTTAGCAGCTGGGGGGGTGAGAAAAACTGGCGGAGACGTCTCAGAACACCTAACTTCATAGAAGCTGTTTTAGCTAGAGATGAGATGTGAAGTTTCCAGTTCAGATTATAAGTAAAGGACAGACCGAGGATGTTCAGTGTAGAAGAGGGGGACAGTTGAGTGTCATTGAAGAAGAGGGGATAGTTGTCTGGAAGATTGTGTCGAGTTGATAGATGGAGGAATTGAGTTTTTGAGGCATTGAACAATACCAAGTTTGCTCTGCCCCAATCAGAAATTTTAGAAAGATCAGAATTCAGGCGTTCTGTGGTTTCCCTGCGTGATATGTTTACCTCCTGAAGGGTTGGACGTCTATGAAAAGACGTGGAAAAGTGCAGGGTGGTATCATCAGCATAGGAGTGGATAGGACAAGAAGTTTGGTTTAGAAGATCATTAATGAATAATAAGAAGAGAGTGGGTGACAGGACAGAACCCTGATGAACACCACTGTTAATAGATTTAGGAGAAGAACAGTGACCGTCTACCACAGCAGCAATAGAACGGTTAGAAAGGAAACTTGAGATGAAGTTACAGAGAGAAGGATAGAAACCGTAGGAGGGTAGTTTGGAAAACAAAGCTTTGTGCCAGACTCTATCAAAGGCTTTTGATATGTCCAAGGCAACAGCAAAAGTTTCACCAAAGTCTCTAAAAGAGGATGACCAAGACTCAGTAAGGAAAGCCAGAAGATCACCAGTAGAGCGGCCTTGACGGAACCCATACTGGCGATCAGATAGAAGGTTGTGAAGTGATAGATGTTTAAGAATCTTCTTGTTGAGGATAGATTCAAAAACTTTAGATAAGCAGGAAATTAAAGCAATAGGATGGTAGTTTGAGGGATTAGAGCGGTCACCCTTTTTAGGAACAGGTTGAATGTAGGCAAACTTCCAGCAAGAAGGAAAGGTAGATGTTGACAGACAGAGCTGAAAGAGTTTGACTAGGCAAGGTGCAAGCATGGAGGCACAGTTTCGGAGAACAATAGGAGGGACCCCATCAGGTCTATAAGCCTTCCGAGGGTTTAGACCAGCGAGGGCATGGAAAACATCATTACGAAGAATTTTAATATGTGGCATGAAGTAGTCAGAGGGTGGAGGAGAGGGAGGAACAAGCCCAGAATCGTCCAAGGTAGAGTCTTTAGCAAAGGTTTGAGCAAAGAGTTCAGCTTTAGAAATAGATGTGATAGCAGTGGTGCCATCTGGTTGAAGTAGAGGAGGGAAAGAAGAAGAAGCAAAGTTATTGGAGATATTTTTGGCTAGATGCCAGAAATCACGAGGGGAGTTAGATCTTGAAAGGTTTTGACATTTTCTGTTAATGAAGGAGTTTTTGGCTAGTTGGAGAACAGACTTGGCATGGTTCCGGGCAGAAATATAAAGTGCATGAGATTCTGGTGATGGAAGGCTTAAGTACCTTTTGTGGGCCACCTCTCTATCATGTATAGCACGAGAACAAGCTGTGTTAAACCAAGGTTTAGAAGGTTTAGGACGAGAAAAAGAGTGAGGAATGTACACCTCCATGCCAGACACTATCACTTTTGTTATGCGCTCAGCACACAAAGACAGGCCTCTGACATGGAAGCAGTAGTCATTCCAAGGAAAATCAGCAAAATACCTCCTCAGGTCCCCCCAACTAGCAGAGGCAAAACGCCAGAGGCACCTTCGCTTAGGGGGATCCTGAGGAGGGATTGGAGTGATAGGACAAGATAAAGGTATGAGATTGTGATCGGAGGAGCCCAACGGAGAAGAAAGGGTGAGAGCATAAGCAAAAGGATTAGAGGTCAGGAAAAGGTCAAGAATGTTGGGCGTATCTCCAAGACGGTCAGGAATACGAGTAGGGTGTTGCACCAATTGCTCTAGGTCATGGAGGATAGCAAAGTTGTAGGCTAGTTCACCAGGATGGTCAGTGAAGGGAGAGGAAAGGTTATTGCTATTAGGCTCGTGACAATATAAGGATCATCATGGGCCCTGGGGAAATCCTGCCAGGCTATCACAGGAAGACACGTGGAAGGCAGATGACAGCTGGTTGCCGTGATGTATAGACACCTGATGCTGCCAGGTGGAGTGTTGTGATTGCAGGCCGATAGTTAGGGGTGTAGTGCAGTGTGGCGAGAGTGGAATCACTGGCAGTGGAGCAGGTGGTGCTTGATTGGGTGACTGTTTTTTGTAAAAGGGTTTCACTATATTCAGGATTTGTAACACTCTAGTAACAGGCGATGAAGGGGCATATGTGTAAATTTCCATATGTATACTAATGTGAGGTCATTTCTTTTCTTTAATTTTCAGTTCTAGAGATGATCATTTGACACACACACACACACACACACACACACACACACACACACACACACACACACACACACATACACACACACACACACACACACATATATATATATATATATATATATATATATATATATATATATATATATATATATATATATATATATATATATATATATATATATATATATATTGTTACACCAGGGGTATTGGTGCATGTGGCAGCACTGTTGAAGGTGGCAGCACTGGGAGAGGCAGTAACAGAGAGAGAGCGGAGACATGTGGCCCGAGAGGAAGCGAGCATGTGCTTGCCTGCTTTGGAAGTGTTTCCCTGCCTGTTGAGTGCCTGTCATGCCCTGGGAGACTTGTGGTGCCCCTGTGAACTTGTAAAGCAGTGTACTTGTGGAGGATTTGTCAATAAACCTAGGAAATAGTGCCTGTGTTTTCCCTTGCGCCCTGGTCTCGTGTGTGTATGTGCCTTGTCCCGGCATTCAGAGTGTGACTTATTTGAGGCCCCACTGTTCTAGTTTCTCGACCCGTGCCCATGTGGATAACACGCCCGCCCGGAGTGAGGGGTGTGCGCAACAAGCGGTGTCATAGAGTGGTATCCAGGGAACAGTGAGCAGTGAAAGATGGTGAATCATCATGGAGTCACAAGATGGTCGCCATGACGGGGCCGAGGGCGGCTCAAGTGAAGTTAAACCGGGCCAGATGGACTTGATTGCTGCCATCCTGGCCAGTATGAGGCAGGAAATGGCAGTGGACCATGAGGCACAGGCTCAGAGGGCATGTGAGCAAGCTGAAAGAGCCAATCAGCTGGCACATGAGCAGGCTCAATGGGCTCAATGGGACGACCAGGTCCACCATCTTGAGGATGTGCTACAGAGCAGCCTTGCATTCTTGAAGGCAGAAACACAGCAGTACACTGACCAGGCTTGTGACAGCATCAGGAATGAACTGCTGGACAAGGTGCAGACTCTGGAAGATGAGGTCTAGGGCCTGAGGGAGGAGGTGAGGATGGAGAAGCAGCGGCGTGAGCTGGCAACAGCGTGCGCGGAGGAACAGGCGGCCCCATGTGTTTTGGCGGGAACTACCAGGGTGGCGGACCTGCTGGGGCCTGCCTGGGGCTTTTGGCAAGAACCCTCGGCTTGGGGGCCTCGCAGCGTTGTGCCAGAGCCGGTAGCTACTTCAGGGGGCCAGAGAGCCATCAGAACCCATCCCTTGAGCCCAGCTAGTGGCAGGCTGGGGCTCAGTCAACCCCCCTTTCTGCCACCACCACACCCTCTGTCTCCCTCCCCCGGCCGCCCCACCAGCTGCCCGTACAAGTCGCGTTCTCCACCCCTCAGTCCTTCGGCTTCCTGGCATTTGGGGAAATGCAAGCTGGTGGAGTACAATGGGAAGATAGCCTGGGAGGCTTACGTCGCCCAGTTTGAGATGCTAGCCTCTGCCCAAGGCTGGAGTGACGCTGAGAAGGCGCTTCAGTTGGCAACAGCACTGTGAGGCCCCGCTGTAGAGGTCTTGGGGCACCTGCCGCCGGCCCAACGCACCTGTTATGGAAGTGTGGCAGAGGCCCTTCGGCGCTGCTTCGGGCACCACCACCAGGCCGAGGTGTATCGGGCTCGCCTGAAGAAGAGGACTTGGGAGCAGGGCAAGATGCTATCCCAGTTGGCGCAGGATATGGAGGCGTTGGTAAAGAGGTCGTATCCCAAGGCCCCGGAAGAAATGATTGTGGTGCTGGCCCAAGATTCCTTCATTGACACCCTAGACGACCAGCAGCTGCAAATCTATGTCAAGCAGGCACACCCTGGGGACCTGCAGGTGGCGCTGGCGAGGGCCTTGGAATTTGAGGCCCTCCTGAAGATGACCAGCGGCCAAGGGGCAGTCGCCCAACAACACCATGATCTCCGAGGCTGGAAGGTGAAGGTGAAGAAGAAGCCACCATCGAGGAAGGCAAGCCGAGACGGTTTTCATGGCTCATGTTGGGGCTGTGGCGAGAAGGGCCACAGACACAGTCGATGCCCGAGGGAACGAAGGATGCGTTCTCTCGACCGGCTGGGTTCTGATGCCATTCAGCCTTGCTGCAAGGACTGTGGCATGTCTGGTCCCTGCTCCAGTGCCTACCCCAAGCCAAAGGAAGTGGTGCAGGCAGGAAACTCGGACAGGGTGGAGAAGGGGGCCGAACCCCAGCCGTCCTCAGTCTCCAGGCCCTGCATTGTGTAAGCTGCCGCCAGACAACTAGCGCGATGCAGGTGGAGGGCTCAGTGGATGGGAATCCATGCCGCCTAACAGTGGACACTGGGGCTGAGACGACTTTGCTGTGGCCTGACATACTGACCGCCACTTGAGTCCCAGACGCGCCACAGAGGCTGTGTGGCGTGACAGGGCACTGTGTGAAGCTCAAGGGCCCAGTGGATGTTCGTATCAGCATGGGCAGCGCTGTGGAGCAGCTGCCGGTGTATGTTGCTGACTTGGACGAACCATGTCTGCTGGGACTCGACTACCTGATGCAGAGCAAGGCTTATGTTGACCTTGGACGGAAGCTGGTGAGGGTGCGTGGCCAAGAAGTGCCCTTGCTTCTGGAGGTCAGCTGTGCAGAGGTAGTTGTGGCTGAGAGAGTGCACCTTGCCCCTAGGACAGAGGCCAGAGTCCGGTGTCGACTGTCCAGAGCAATGCATGGATCGGAAGGCATTGTGGAACCCACAGAAAATCTGCAACTGGCTGATGGCGTGGCAGTCAGGCGGAGCCTCGTTCAAGCAGGGGAGGAGTTAGTTACGGTGTTGGTAGCTACCTCTCCAATGAGGCTCAGAAGGTGCCCGCTGGGGCAAAGTTGGGCACTTGTGAGGAAGTGGAGCATCCTGAGGAGACGTCTGGGAGCGCAGAGGTGGCTGCTGTGAGGCCACTGCCCGACTTCTTGGAGGATTTGGCTCACTGGAGTGCCACTAACCTGATGGAGGTGCAGATGGAGAAGGTGCACCACACCCTGGCTCAGTATGCGGACGTCTTTAGCAGGGGTGACATGGACCTGGACCGCACAGGGTTGGTGAAGCACATCATCAACACAGGAAGTAGTGCGCCCATCAAGAGCCCGCCCCACCGTATCACACCAGCCAGGCGAGAGGAGATGCAGCACACTATCAATGAGCTGGCAGTGCAGGGGCTGATTGAGCAGTCGGAGTCTGTGGTCATCAGCAGTAGTCCTGGTTAAGAAGAAGGACTGCTGTGTCTCTGTGTGGACTACTGGGCGCTGAATGATATGACTGCCAAGGACTCTAACCCCCTGCCGAGGATTGATGACACACTCGACACACTGGTGGTGGGCCAGGCCATGAAGGAGACGTATGACTGCTGCATGAGGAACGTGAGGTACACTGTGGGTGACCGAGTGTGGCTGTATAACCCCAGCTGGAAGCAAGGGCTCATGCCAAAGCTCCAGAGCCCTTGGGAGGGGCCATACATGATGGAAGCAGTCCTCTCTGACATCAGGTATCGGATTCGCCGTTTACGGAAACGACCGTCTGTTGTCCACGTGGACTGACTGTGACATTACCACGGTCTTGGCCGCTACTTCTGGGGCCATGGTGGGGAAGACGAGGACGTAAGCCCCAGCAGCAGTGATGAGGACGTGGCAGGGGCTGCCCGAGACAGGAATGAGCGTGGAGCAGGCAGCGCGGTGAGTGACAGTGGTGACCTTGACCCTGAACTTGGGGATAGAGACGCCCCCCCCCTGGGTGGCGCTGCTGACTCGCCACAGCCCACATCTCCACTACCACAGCAACCTCAGCGGCAGAGGCGTAGACCAGGTTGGATGAGAGACTTTTGTGATGTTCCTGAGTATTAATTTTCTTTGTGTATTTCATTTATTTATTTCCACTTAATTTTCTTGTGTGTATGTGTGTGTTAGGGAAGCCGGGTCGTCTGCCTTGTAAGTGGGGGATAGTGTTACACCAGGGGTATTGGTGTGGGTGGCAGCACTGTTAAAGGTGGCTGTAGCCGCACCGGCTGGGCATCAATTGGCTCTCAGGTGATCTGTTTTACTGATCATGTAGTGCTGGAAAAATAATTATGTATATTTCTACTTTTTTTTTAGGCTAAGGCCCATGTAATGTGCGGGGATGACCAGAGTCTCAGTACCATGTGACTAACCCCCCCCCCTTCCCCTCCTCTCCTCAGTTTCCTTTTGTCCTTGCTTTCCCCCCCCACCTCTCAGCGTCACTGTGTTGACCACTTCTATAACAAATTTACCCCGTGAATAAACGTAATTTCTCCTGCTTGGCCAGGTTATAGAGGCGAATTTTTCACCTAATCCCAGAGAATGGGGAGCCCTTAATACGATAAAATTAATTCTATAATGGTAAGGTCTTAAACCAGCTCAAACAAATCCCAGATAATTACGCCGCGCCAATGAGGTTGACGAATCTAATAAGTCTTCTTTGCTTCGCCGTCCTCTTACCCCTGTTGCTACGCAAGCCAGGAAGAGATACCAGACTTTGACTAATTCCCCAATTGATTTCAAAAGTCCATTGAATTAAACTTCTTAAAGTAACAACTATAAAGTAAACAGTAACTTAATTATTCATATTTTTCATCCCTGAACTCACAACCTAGTCGCCCCCCCCACTAACACAAAATTATAACTCTTAATAAATTTCCCCATTGGAAACCTTTATTCTTAGTTTCCCGCCGATTTCCTCACAAGCAAAGCCAGACCCTCTCGGATTCTCCTCAGGTGAGCATGCAGTCTGATAATCTCCTCCTCCATTTCCTGTAATATTAAGTAAGTGTTTGTTTAACAATAATTTTACTAAAGGAGACCCTCTCGGATTCTCCTCAGACTCTCTTGGATTCTCCTCAGATATTCCTGTTGATAAACTATTTCTGAGTGGATAGATATTCGCATTTTTTCGTTCTTTTTTGTTGGTTTTCTCCGCGTGACTAGTGAAACCACCTGGTACGAGATCACCGTGTGAGACTGTCCTCAGGTCTATACATACTTTTTAGGTATATTTGTTATTTATTTATTTATTCTCTGGTCTCCCCCGCAACTCAGTAGTCGCGAAAGTATCTCCATCGCAGTTTTTATGTAACTGAAGAGTACGCTACCATTTATTTTGTATTTCTGAATTCCTTTCTTTTTATTATTATTATTTCGGATTATTCCATTATTTATTAAAAATCTATAAAAGTGTCAGTATTTGTATTTCTTTTAAACCAGTGATAGGATTTATTATCATCGTCTGCCACAAGGGAATATCCCCCCCTTAGAGGGCACGAAACTGGTGAGCAGTGGTGGGATTTATTTCGAGACTAACCGAAAGAGGTGGAGACTGGAAATAAGTAAATAAATGGGGAAATGTGCCTGAGGGGTGTGTATAGACCTGAGGGATATAATTGCAGGCAGTGGTGGCTACCGATATGTGTTGACTATCGTAGATCACTTTAGCCGATTTGTGAAGTTCTATCCATTCAAAAACAAACTATCAGAGGGAATTGTAGAGGCGCTTCAGCAGTACATTACCGACTTCGGGACTCCTCACTCCATCGTCCTGGACAACGGGGGTGAGTTCACCTCCCAGATCTTCCAACAATTCTGCCAGCAACACCTCATCACCCTCTGTTACACCACTCCCTACCACCCGCAAGGGAACGCCATCACCGAACGACTCCATCGCACGCTCAAATCCATCTTGGCTTCCATGTGCCAAGGTTACCCGCTACGGTGGCCTCGCCTACTCCCTGTGTGTCAGGCCACTATGAATGCCGCCGTCCATACCAGTATCGCCCAACAACCTTTCTTCGCGTTTTTCTCCCGGCATGCGCCCCGAGTGGTGGGTGCCAGGCTACCCGCAGTTGATGGTGACGAGCAAGACGTGGATGTGGTCCGCCGGCTGATCCGGGAAACACACGAGAAAATGACTCGGAAATACCGTAATGCGGCCAACAGGAAACGCAAGGAGCAGAAGGTAGACATTGGGGCGTTGGTGTGGGTGAAGCGAGAAACTACAGAGTCAGGAGTGTGTAAGAAACTGTGTGTTCATTGGGACGGCCCATATAAGGTGGTGGAAGTTTTAAGAGGAGGCGGTGGTTATGTGGTGAAAGACCCTTTCTCGGGAAAGATGGTGCAAAGAGCGGCAGAAAAGATCAAACAGTGAGGAAGAGTACGTAGTTGCAGCTCAAGACACAGTGTTCCAACCTGATATAGAAACTGAAGTGTTACCGCCTAGAGTGCGTAACCGTCCCAGACGCTATATTGAGGAATGTTAATGTCGCTGGAAGAACGGTATAGAAAAGAGCAGAGTGCTTGGGGTAAATAGAGTCCCCTCCCTTACTTTTGCATGGTCTGACTGGACTGGTTGTAATGAATCGTGGTATGACGGGTATGGGTACTATGTGAGAGGTGATGTAAGAATTTGAGAAGGAATAAGGAACCACTTTAATTTGCAGACTACTACTGCACTCGACAACCCGTTCGGGCCATACTGTGGTGGATTACTTCAGGACGTGGCGAGCGCTTCGCATAATCATCTGTAGTATCTCGTGGTGTGAGTGAATGTGTGGATGAGTAAATGACTGTTCGAGTGGAAGGAACCGAGTACTGGGGTGGCCGAATCTCGTTTCAGAGAGTGACGGAGTGACTTAAGGTTAAGTCCTCACACCATAGGAGGTCAAGAGGCTGGTTGGGGTGGAATTTCTTTTCTTTTTCCTTGAGGTGAGAGAAAGAGCCGAGTTATGTCTCCAAGGGACATTGTGGTGATATGGCCCACAAGCCATTATATGAGAGAGAAGGTCAGAGTTATTTCCCGACAGAGATCACGTGCAGTTCGTCAGCCTGGCTTGGTTGTGTGGTGGTGAGGGGAGGTTCTAAATACTCGGATGTGAAGTTATTTTTTTTTTTTTTTGGTAAGGAGAAAAGAGAGAGGTGAAAAATTCTAGAACGGATGAAAGGCTCGTGTAGTGCTGGAAAAATAATTATGTATATTTCTACTTTTTTTTTAGGCTAAGGCCCATGTAATGTGCGGGGATGACCAGAGTCTCAGTACCATGTGACTAACCCCCCCCTTCCCCTCCTCTCCTCAGTGTCCTTTTGTCCTTGCTTTCCCCCCCCCCTCTCAGCGTCACTGTGTTGACCACTTCTATAACAAATTTACCCCGTGAATAAACGTAATTTCTCCTGCTTGGCCAGGTTATAGAGGCGAATTTTTCACCTAATCCCAGAGAATGGGGAGCCCTTAATACGATAAAATTAATTCTATAATGGTAAGGTCTTAAACCAGCTCAAACAAATCCCAGATAATTACGCCGCGCCAATGAGGTTGACGAATCTAATAAGTCTTCTTTGCTTCGCCGTCCTCTTACCCCTGTTGCTACGCAAGCCAGGAAGAGATACCAGACTTTGACTAATTCCCCAATTGATTTCAAAAGTCCATTGAATTAAACTTCTTAAAGTAACAACTATAAAGTAAACAGTAACTTAATTATTCATATTTTTCATCCCTGAACTCACAACCTAGTCGCCCCCCCACTAACACAAAATTATAACTCTTAATAAATTTCCCCATTGGAAACCTTTATCCTTAGTTTCCCGCCGATTTCCTCACAAGCAAAGCCAGACCCTCTCGGATTCTCCTCAGGTGAGCATGCAGTCTGATAATCTCCTCCTCCATTTCCTGTAATATTAAGTAAGTGTTTGTTTAACAATAATTTTACTAAAGGAGACCCTCTCGGATTCTCCTCAGACTCTCTTAGATTCTCCTCAGATATTCCTGTTGATAAACTATTTCTGAGTGGATAGATATTCGCATTTTTTCGTTCTTTTTTGTTGGTTTTCTCCGCGTGACTAGTGAAACCACCTGGTACGAGATCACCGTGTGAGACTGTCCTCAGGTCTATACATACTTTTTAGGTATATTTGTTATTTATTTATTTATTCTCTGGTCTCCCCCGCAACTCAGTAGTCGCGAAAGTATCTCCATCGCAGTTTTTATGTAACTGAAGAGTACGCTACCATTTATTTTGTATTTCTGAATTCCTTTCTTTTTATTATTATTATTTCGGATTATTCCATTATTTATTAAAAATCTATAAAAGTGTCAGTATTTGTATTTCTTTTAAACCAGTGATAGGATTTATTATCATCGTCTGCCACAAGGGAATATCCCCCCCTTAGAGGGCACGAAAATCACACCTATCATCGTAGGGTCGAGGAAAGGCAGTTCTCTCTCTCTGACGTTTATTGATGAGGTAGGCATGACCGTAAGAACTGCGAACAAGTTCTCGGTCTCAATTTCTTACAAAATAACATTATACACTGATATTAAACACTTTCAATATATTATAGTACTCATTAACAATACATGCAATTGACTTGGCACTATGACAATCAGTTTTTACTACAAAATTAAAGTATTTACCTCGGTCACCATCCTGCCCGTCTTTGTCTAAGCGCGACTTGGCCGTGAGTGATGCCCGCAGGCCACTAGCAGGTTAACCCCACACTACCAACAAGTGAGCATCGGCTTCGGTGCTTAATATAACATTAAATACTGATACTCACACATATTAAATGTTTTCATGCAAATAGAAAACTATTGAACATTTCACTTATATATGCCAAGGAATAATCACATGAGGTACATACGCTTTACACACAGTAACATGGCTCCCCTAAATTGTGTAACAATTTACCTTAAATTAAGATTAGTATGTACCTTAAAACTAGGATTAGCACATAATATATTTTGTTACATTGGCTCCTTGGCGGGGATGCTCCGGTCTATTATTATGCATTACCTTCTAACAGCAATACTAGACTATGTATTGGCCTCTCTATGATGGTCCTGTTTGCCCTTATGTGTCTTCCCTGGTTGTCGAGATTACAGTCTGAAACCAGGACCTTAACCTTTCTTACTAGGCCATCATGATCATGAGATACTTCTGTTACTCTTCCCAGTTTCCACTGGTTCCTTGCTAAATTCTGATCTTTGATGATAACTATGTCATTTACACTGAGATTCCTCTTTGGTGTTGTCCACTTATTTCTAAGTTGTAGGAATTGCACATACTCCTTTTTCCACCTGGACCAGAACTGGTTGGCCAGGTATTGTGCTCTGCGCCATCTCTTTATGCAGTACAGGTCCTTCTTAATGAAAATGCTTGGAGGAGGCAGTACTACCTTTGTTTTCATAGTTAACAAATTACTGGGTGTCAACGGTGTAAGACTTTCTGGGGAGTTAAGATGGTCCACAGTTAGGGGACGACCATTAACTATATTTTCTGCTTCAACTAGGAAGGTTCTCAGATCTTGGTCAACTAACTGGGTACCATGCTGATCAAGCAACACAGAGAGTACATTTCTCACTGTGCGTATCTGCCTCTCCCAAACACCTCCCATGTGACTGGAATTGGGTACATTCATGTTAAAAACAATCCAGTCACACTGATCTTTCATGAGTTCTTGTCTGACTTTATTGTTATTTAATTCTTTTAAGCATTTCTCATACTCTGATTTGGCTCCTACAAAGTTAGTTCCTTGGTCACATCTCAACTGTCTTACGGGCCCTCTTCGTCCTACAAAGCGACGGTATGCACTTAGGAAGGAACTTGTATCCATGCTGTTGGCTGTCTCTATGTGCACAGCTCTACATGCCATGCAAGTAAAGAGCACTCCATATCTTTTAAGCTCTTTACGCCCCTCTTTGACATAGAAAGGGCCAAAGAAATCTACTGCTGAGTATGTAAAAGGAGGTGATGGTTCTAGTCTGTCAATAGGCAGGTCTGCCATCTTCTGTCCCTGTGTTGTACTTCTAACTTTACGACAGATAATGCACTTTGAAATGTGCCTTGATACTAGGGATGATCCTCCAACTATCCAGTATCCACATGACCTGATTTCATTTAAAGTTATGCCCCTGCCTTGATGATTTGTCCTTTTGTGATGGTGGCATATTATCAGCTGGGTTATGTGAGATGTTTTGGGGAGGATGACTGGATGTTTGGATTCATCTGTCAAATTAGAAAGCCTCAATCTTCCTCCTACTCTCATGATACCATTTTTGTCAATGTAGGGATCTAACTTATAGAGGGAACTGGTCTTGTCTATCACTTTTGTTCCCTTGTCATTGTCTCCTTTAATTAAAGAATTATGGTTAGCAGATGATTCCAGTATATCTATCTCCTTCTGGAATGCCTTTGCTTGCAGTTGTTTTATAATTACATTTTCAGCTTCTGATACTTCTGCTACATTTACTGGCTTATATGTGTTTCCCTTTACTTTAGTAGTGCCATCACCTTTTCCTCTGAAGCTGTTCAGTAGCTTGAGGCATACAGCAACTGCCCTCTTTGCTTTAAACCAATCTGAAAAATACTCAAGTCTTTCTAGTATATCTGTGGGCTGTTGTGTACCTACAGCATGGCATACAACTTTCTTCACTTCTGGATCATTCTCATTTATGACCTTGTACTGGGAATGGCTATCCATTTTGCTATGTTGCCAAAGGAATTCTGGGCCATTCCACCAGATCTTGCTATTACACAATTCATCTGCTGTCATGCCTCAAGATGCATGATCTGCTGGGTTATACTGTGTCTCTACAAATTTCCACTGATCTGGTGAAGTGTGATCTCTTATTGTTTCTACTCTATTTGCAACATATACATGGAATCTCTTTGCTTCATTTGCAATGTAACCAAGGACTACTTTGCTGTCTGTCCAAAATACTTCTTCCACATTATTATACTCAAGTTCTCCCTTCAAGAGTTTATGGATTCGAACTGACACCACTGCTGCTGCTAGTTCTAGTCTGGGAATTGTTATGGTTTTTAGAGGTGTGACACATGACTTTGCCATTACTAATGCACAATGAATTTGGCCAGTCTTGCTAATTAATCTAATATATGAGCACTGGCCATATCCCTCTTGACAGGCATCTGAAAAGTGATGGAGTTCAACCCTTTCTACTTCCCCAAAGTCATCAGGTTTGTAGCATCTAGGTACCTTTAACTGATCTAGTTTGTGCAGCTCATCCTTCCATTTTATCCATTTAGGTTTGACATAATCTGGCACCTCATCATCCCAATCAACTGCATTCTTACATAATTCTTGTAAAATTTGCTTTCCAATTAGTATGAGAGGTGACACTAGACCTAATGGATCATATATAGAGCTCACTGTTGACAGAATGCCTCTCCTGGTGAGTGGCTTGTCTTTCAGCTTTATTCTAAATTGAAATGTGTCAGATTCTATGCACCACTCAACTCCCAAAGTTCTTTCTATAGGCAGTGTGTCTTCATTCTTACTAAAATCCAAACTTTTAATTCCATCTGCTCTCTCATGAGGAGAAATTGCAGCTAATACATCTTTGTTGTTTGACAAGAACTTATGAAGGTTAAAACCTCCCTTGTAACATAATTCTTTGCTCTGCTGAATAGGAGTGACAGCTTCATCCATTGTAGCTACTGACTTCAAACCATCATCAACATAAAAGTTGTTTCTTGCAAACTTGGCTGCATCAGATCCACACCCGTAGTCATCTGCATCTTTCTTAAGAGCAAAGTTGGCTACACTTGGAGATGAAGTAGCTCCAAACAGGTGAGCTGTCATCCTGTATTCAGCTATCTCATTATTAAGGTTACCATTTTCCCACCAAAGGAATCTTAACATGTCTCTGTGTTCTGGGTTGACCTTCACTTGATGGTACATTACTTCTATATCACATACAAGTGCAATGCTTTCTTGCCTAAACTTACACAACACTCCAATAAGTTTGTTGGTAAGGTCTGGGCCTTGTAACAGGTGACTGTTTAATGACTGGTTCCTGTAGTTTGCACTACAGTCAAATACAACTCTTAACTTCTTTGGCTTTCTCGGATGATAGACTCCATGATGTGGAATGTACCAGACCTTACCATCATTCCTAACTAAATCCTTTGTCGGTACAACCTCTGCATAACCTTTTGTAATCATATCATCCATGAACACTTTGTAATCACCTTTGTGTTGATTATCCTTCTCAAGTTTAGCTCTTAACTTCTTGAGTCTCTGCTCTGCTAATAGTTTGTTATTTGGAAGTTTGACGTTATCATCTTTAAGAGGAAGGGGCAACTCATAATGGCCATCCTTCTGCTGATGTACTCCTTCTTTCATCTTACTCATAAACCTTTTATCTTCATATGATAATGGAGTGTCAGCTGACTTTCTATCACTGAAGTCAAGTTCAAACATATCTCTCACTTGAGAAGGATTAATCATCTCTTTGGTTTTAGTAGTGTCATGTTATTGGCCGAGTTTACCTTGAATGGGATCACGTTTTCTTAGTGTCCCCGTGTTCCGGTTACCTGCCATTCAGACATTATCCTTATTATTGTTATAAGTAGTGTAAAGCTTATTTACCCATTTTATATCATGTAGTATTATTCTCTTCATAATTTAAGTTCTCTATATCTTTATATGTATAAGGAAGGGAGTATAATTGGGGTGAAATACGTTGAAAACGAGGGGAGCTTGAGTGGGCAACAACACATTCCAAGGAGGGGAAAAATCAGAGCGCCTTAGGTCGTGAGGAAAGGTGGAGGGAAGGCGTCTCTCAGGGAAGGATTTTGGTGTGGATTGGTGATGGAGTGAGTTCGTGGAGGTGTTAGTGGTGTAGCGGTATAACCTTGATATCCAGGATCAGGTTAGTGAGTCTTTTGTGGTACCAAGAGCTCTTGTCCGCTGAAATTCGGTTGTTGAGTTGTGCCGGTGACGCTGTTGGGAGGGGTCATAGGTCAAACTGGCAGCCATTTTGTGAGTGGAGGTTGTGGTGTTAACCTTGGAAGTTGGTGTTGTGGTGTACTGGTGATTTTGGGGATGATGTTATGGTGCTATGGGTAATCTTTGGTGATAATGGTAATTTCTTGTGAGGCTTGAGGAGGTGAAATACGGGAATTATTGTCTGGGGACGCGGAAATGGCGTCCGGGTAAATTCCTGCGGTTGAGGGGAAACATTTCTGTGACTGGTGGAGGTGTAAACGGGTTCTGGTGACGTGGGAAGTGACGAGAACGTCATGTAGTAACGTGTGCTACCTCATGTTGTTTGTGAATTATTATTAGTATTAATATATGTGCTTGTAACATGGAATAATCGTGTTTTCTACCCCCCCCCCAACAACAATCTGGTATTAGAGGTGATTCCAGGTGTGCTGAGTCAAGGTAAAGGTGGAGTAAGAGATAATTCTGACGATTTCGGATAGGTCGGGTAGGCACTCGAAGCCTTTAAAAATCCAGACCTTTAAAACTTTCCGGGATCAGTGTAACGTCCACTTTCTTGGAGAGATAACCGGTATCGTACGATCGCAGGTAAGTAGGCGATCGTGACAGAATATGGGGGCCTGTCCGGGAGTTTTGAACATTTGTGGGGTGTAACGAGTGTTACATGGTGATTGTTGTTGGGAGGAATTTACCTGTGTGAAATATCTCTTTAAAACTGTGCATGTATTGTGGTGAATATTTGGAGGAATATTTTGTGGAGTGTGGTGGTTGTAATCATGGCCGCTAGACGTGTTGAGATGTTCCTTCTGTCGAGAAGTGTGCATGATCTGTACACACTAACCAAGGAGGAATTATGTTCAGTGGCTGAGAGGTTTCAAGTGGAGTTGAAATCCAAGAAAAAGGAGGAAATGCAGGCGGAGTTGAAAAATGCTCTTGTGGAGAGGAGCTGGTTTGAAAATGATGGTGGTGAAAGTGAGGATAATGGTGAGGAGAGTGTAGGGGAAGGTGCTGGGGTCAGTGAGATAAACCTGGGTGCTTTTGGTGGAACAGATGGCCTTTCTAGTAGTGAAAAATTTGAGTTAATGAAACTTCAAATACAGATGCAGAAGGAACAGAAACAGCAAGAGATGGAGTTAAAGAGGGAACAGAAGCAGCAAGAGATAGAGTTAAAGAGGGAGCAAATACAGATGCAAAAGGAGATTGAGATAGAAAAAATTAGAGCAGAAAGTAAAAATAAAGTGAACGGGACCAGGGCAGGAAATGGTGCTCAAGGCAACGGGGATTTAGAGAGAAGGGCCATCAGTATGCCTAACTTTGTGGAAGGGGAGGAAGAAAACTTCTTTTTTCAATTTGAAAAGGCTGCAAAGATGATGGGATGGGATGAAAATGATTGGGCAATAATAGTCCAGTCTAAATTTGAGGGAAGGGCCCGAGCGGTATATGTGAATTTGAGTGAGCAAGAGGCGCGTGATTATGAAGTGGTAAAGGAAGCGGTGTTGGGATCAACCCTTCTATGTCCGGATGTGTACCGGGAAAGGTTCCGCAGGACGACAAAACGCCCAGGTGATACTTATCTCGGGATGGCTCGAGAGGTTATCCTTAAACTGGACCGGTGGCTGAAGGCCGAGGAAGCCACTACGCTTGAAGAGGTAAAAGGAGTTATACAGATGGAACAATTTATGAGCCAAATGCCCCTCAGTGTAAGATGTGAGCTCGCATCACACGACGTGAAAGACGTGATGGAAGCCGGACGCAGAGCTGACAAGTACTGTGCGGTCCGTGGGATGAACGGAGATGAACACCATGAAGGGAGAAAGCCATTCTCCAGCAGAAATGATGGTCATCAGAGATATAAGAATGACAGTCAGATGAGCTCGACATCAGTCCACAGATCAAACCAGCCCCGCCCTAACAACTATAGTTTTCCCCACACTTACACCATGCCCCCGCCAGCCGACCACAACATGAGGTCTGCGCCCTATGGGAGTAGGCCCAGGAGCACTACCTATTACCAGAAGGGTAGTGGGGATGAAGGTGCAGTTAAGTGCCTTGGATGTGGAAGTAGCGGGCATAGGAAGTTCCAGTGTCCGAAGGGACGGCCGAAGCCAGTGGGAGCAGTTGCCGCCCAAAGAGACCTGATAAAGTATGTGGAGAATATGAATGCAGAGATACAAGAGGAGCCGCCGAAAGATGAGGGCTTTGAGCACTTCACCAGTAAGGGCACAGTGAAAGTGGAGGGAAGCCCAGAGAAGGTGATCAGAATCCTTCGGGATACGGGAGCTAACCAGAGCCTGATCTTAAGTAGTGTACTCCCATGGAATGAGGAGACCAGCACTGGCAGAGAGGTCTCATGCAAGGGTGCAGGGGGCCAGTTCAGTATTCCCCTGCACAAAGTTTGGCTGGACTGTGGATACGTCACTGGAGAGGTGACGGTGGGAGTGAAGGAGGCACTGCCCGTAGATGGAGTGGATATGCTGGTTGGGAACGACCTGGCTGGAGGTCGAGTTATCCCTAAACTTCAGATGGTAGACAACCCTCTGATAGGGATGACGGAAACCACCACTCCAGCAGCAGTCCCTCACTCAACAGATGGGGAGGCAGAGGTGCCTGAATTGTTCCCAGTCTGCGCAGTGACCCGAGCGATGGCCCGGAAGGAACGCATGGACACCGAGGGAGCAACGCAGGAGGACGAAGGCCTGGGCGTTCTGTTTGAGGAACCTGATGAAAAAGGAACTAACCCGGAGTGCGCGAGTGGTGGACCGGTTGTAGGTCAGGTGGGGCCCAACCTTGATTTTCTGGTAGAAAAGAACGAGTTGATAAAAGTTCAGGAGAGTGATGAAAGCTTGAAGTCTGCTTGGAATGAGGCTAACAGGCTGGGTGAGCTTGACAATGAGTACGTGGGCTACTACGTGAATAACGGGGTATTAATGAGAAGTTGGAGGCCCCTGACAGCCCCAACCTCCGATCACTGGATGGTGAAAAGGCAGATTGTGGTGCCATGGGTGTATAGGAAGAAAATTTTGGAGATGGCACACGAAGGTAATCTGGCAGGACACCTGGGGGTCAGAAAAACCCTAGGAAAGATCCTGTGTCATTTTTACTGGCCCGGAGTGAGAGGTGATGTGAAAGAGTTTTGTAAAACTTGTGGTTTGTGTCAGAAGGTGGGCAAGCCGAACCAGGTGATTCGCCCTGCCCCCCTTCACCCTATACCTGTGGTCGAGGAACCATTCAGTAAGGTGGTGATAGACTGTGTAGGTCCTTTACCAAGGACCCGGAGGGGGAACCAGTACTTGCTGACTATTATGTGTATGTCATCCAGGTTTCCTGAGGCCATTCCCCTCAGGAGTATAAACTCTAAAAACATTGTGAGGGAACTGGTGAAATTTTTCTCCTGGGTGGGAATTCCTAAGGTGTTGCAGTCAGACCAGGGAAGTAATTTCACTTCTCGTGCGTTCAAGGAAATCCTAAGGGGTCTAAAGATTGAACAGAGACTGTCGAGTGCTTATCACCCTCAGTCTCAGGGTTGTGTAGAAAGATTTCACCAAACTCTCAAAAACACTCTCAGGATGTATTGTGAGGAGATGAGTGTTCAGTGGGATGAGGCATTGCCACTAGCCTTATTCGCGTTAAGGGACAGTGTGCAGGAGTCAACTGGTTTCAGCCCATTTGAGTTAGTGTATGGCCATGAGGTGAACGGTCCTTTAAGGATGGTGAAAGAAAAATGGTTAGGAGTAGAGGAGCCTCATACTGTGGTGAAATATGTATCTGATTTCAAGGACAGATTGATGAGAGCTAGGGAAATTGCTCGGGAAAATCTGAAAAATAGTCAGAGTGAAATGAAAGGCTGGTATGACAAGAAGGCGAGGGCCAGATCTTTCCAGCCTGGGGACAAGGTCTTGGTTCTTTTCCCATTGCAGGGTGATCCTTTCAAAGCCAGGTTCAGCGGGCCTTGGGAGATTGAGAGAAAAATGAGTGATGTAAATTACATTGTAAAAACTCCAGGGAGGAAGAAAAAGAACCAGTTGTGTCATGTGAACATGCTGAAGCCATTTCACGAAAGGGACAGAGAAAATGGAGATGATGTAGTAGGAGGAGTAAGAGCTGTGAGTGTTGTAAATGTAACCACTGAGGCGGAGGAGAAGTGGTCTGAAGTGAAATTGAGCAGGTGTGAAGGGATGGTGCTAGAGAACTCAGCTGTGTTAGGGAATTTAAATGATAAACTGTGGCACATGGAGCTGGAGAAGAGGGAGAGGATTAGGGAGATAATTGAAAGGTTCAGTTCTTTGTTCCCTGATGCACCTAGAAAAACTAATGTGGTGGTGCACGATGTGGATGTTGGGGAGGCTGAACCCATCAAACAGCATCCCTACAGAGTTAACCCGCAGAAAAGAGAGATCATGAGAAAAGAAGTAGAGTATATGCTGGAACACGACTTGATTGAGCCCAGTGAGAGCCCATGGAGCTCGCCATGTGTACTGGTGCCCAAGCCTGGTCAAGAGAGTTTCCGTTTCTGTACGGACTATAGGAAGGTTAACATGGTGACAAAACCTGATGCTTACCCTATCCCTAGAGTTGATGACTGTATAGATCATGTGGGAAGTGCCAACTTCATAACAAAAATTGACTTGTTAAAGGGATATTGGCAAGTAGGACTCACTGAGAGGGCAAAAGCCATATCAGCTTTTGTCACCATGGATGGATTATACCAGTACAAAGTTCTTCCGTTTGGGATGAAGAACAGTGGGAGTTCTTTTCAGAGGTTAATGAACAGAGTACTGAAGGGCTTGAAGGGATGTTCTGTGTACATAGATGACATATTGTTGTACACTGAGAGTTGGGAAGAACATGTGCAGCTGCTGGAGGAAGTATTCAGGAGGCTGGATGATGCCAACCTTACTGTCAACTTAGCAAAAAGTAATTTCGTGCAAGCTGACGTGGAGTACTTAGGCTTCAAGGTTGGGAAAGGTGAAGTGAGAACCGTGGAAGCCAAGGTGAAGGACATTGTAAATCTCCCTCCACCCACCAATAGGAAGGAGATACTGAGATTCTTAGGGGCCAGTGGATATTACAGGCGATTTTGTAAGAATTTCTCTGATGTTGCCATGCCCCTGACCAAGTTGCTGAATAAGAAGTCAAAATTTTGTTGGGATAAGCTTTGTGAGGAAGCTTTTGTGGAGATTAAGAAAATGTTAGTCAGTGCCCCGGTGCTGCGCATGCCTGATTATGAAAAACCATTTGTATTGTACGTGGATGCCAGTCAGAATGGTGTGGGTGGTGTGTTAATGCAAGAACATGAGGGAATGGAGCACCCCATAGGCTATTATTCTAAGAAGTTGTTACCATATCAAAGGGCTTACAGCACTATTGAGAAAGAGGCTTTGGGCTTAGTGCTGAGTTTGAGTCATTTTGAAGTGTACGTCAAAGGGACGGGACAGCCTGTGCAGGTCTTCACCGACCACAATCCACTCATATTCTTGCATAAAATGAAAAACTCCAATCAGAGGCTGATGAGGTGGTGCCTGGTCTTACAGGACTATAACTTAGAGATTCACCATGTGAAAGGCAGTGAGAATATTATTGCCGATGCCTTGTCCCGCGCACCGCCTAGTCGTGAGGCATCCTAATCAGGTGCCTCACGCCTCTTTTGGGAAGGGGATGTCATGTTATTGGCCGAGTTTACCTTGAATGGGATCACGTTTTCTTAGTGTCCCCGTGTTCCGGTTACCTGCCATTCAGACATTATCCTTATTATTGTTATAAGTAGTGTAAAGCTTATTTACCCATTTTATATCATGTAGTATTATTCTCTTCATAATTTAAGTTCTCTATATCTTTATATGTATAAGGAAGGGAGTATAATTGGGGTGAAATACGTTGAAAACGAGGGGAGCTTGAGTGGGCAACAACACATTCCAAGGAGGGGAAAAATCAGAGCGCCTTAGGTCGTGAGGAAAGGTGGAGGGAAGGCGTCTCTCAGGGAAGGATTTTGGTGTGGATTGGTGATGGAGTGAGTTCGTGGAGGTGTTAGTGGTGTAGCGGTATAACCTTGATATCCAGGATCAGGTTAGTGAGTCTTTTGTGGTACCAAGAGCTCTTGTCCGCTGAAATTCGGTTGTTGAGTTGTGCCGGTGACGCTGTTGGGAGGGGTCATAGGTCAAACTGGCAGCCATTTTGTGAGTGGAGGTTGTGGTGTTAACCTTGGAAGTTGGTGTTGTGGTGTACTGGTGATTTTGGGGATGATGTTATGGTGCTATGGGTAATCTTTGGTGATAATGGTAATTTCTTGTGAGGCTTGAGGAGGTGAAATACGGGAATTATTGTCTGGGGACGCGGAAATGGCGTCCGGGTAAATTCCTGCGGTTGAGGGGAAACATTTCTGTGACTGGTGGAGGTGTAAACGGGTTCTGGTGACGTGGGAAGTGACGAGAACGTCATGTAGTAACGTGTGCTACCTCATGTTGTTTGTGAATTATTATTAGTATTAATATATGTGCTTGTAACATGGAATAATCGTGTTTTCTACCCCCCCCCCAACAACAATCTGGTATTAGAGGTGATTCCAGGTGTGCTGAGTCAAGGTAAAGGTGGAGTAAGAGATAATTCTGACGATTTCGGATAGGTCGGGTAGGCACTCGAAGCCTTTAAAAATCCAGACCTTTAAAACTTTCCGGGATCAGTGTAACGTCCACTTTCTTGGAGAGATAACCGGTATCGTACGATCGCAGGTAAGTAGGCGATCGTGACAATATATATATATATATATATATATATATATATATATATATATATATATATATATATATATATATATATATATATATATTAGTGGCCCTCCATGTAACCGTTTAGTGCTGAAGTGGCCCAAGATGTCGAAGAAGTTGGACCACCCTACATTATATTGATACAGTACTTAATAGTTAGTAGTGCTACGCACGCCTTATGTTTATTATGTATGACTTCAGGTTTGACCGAATGCAATAAACGATTCGCGTCACCGTGTGGGTCTAAAATCCTTTAGCTGTCTTCGGGCAGCTACAATATCAAAGCCTCGTGTATGAAGACTTGTCACTCATACCTCTTGAGGTGCGGACAGGCAGACACTCCTCTTTCTGCACCAGACCCTTATTCCATCTAAATTTGAATATGGTTATGAAATTTATTCCTCTGCTACAGAGGCTTGGCTTCTCATGATGGAACCAGTGCACCATGCTACTAGTGTTCGTTTGGCAACCGGTGCTTCCAGATCATCCCCAATTCTGCTTGTTGATGCTGGTGTCCTGCCATTGGACCTACGTCGTCAGTCGTTACTAATAAGGTGTTCCTCTTCCTACTCTGTGTGATTGTTCTTACTGAAAGTGACAGCGGGTGGGTCTGCATATATATATATATATATATATATATATATATATATATATATATATATATATATATATATATATATATATATATATATATATATATATATATATATATATATATATATATATATATATATATATATATATATACACACACACACACACACTGTGTCTGATCTCCAAAAAAAAAATTTCTTGGAACGATTAAATTAAAGGAAGGTCTTAAAAATGTAGAATGAACAAATAGCAAGGTGTCCCCTAGAGCAGTGGTTTTCTATGGCAGGTGAAACAGTGGTGGCGGTGGCGGTGTTGGAGCGACCTGGTACAAGAAGTGTCTGTGTCCTCGGTATTAACTGAGTGGTGCATGTAGCGCAAGGATTGCAGGGGTGAAACCACATACTATAGAGATTTACTTGTTGCATAACGTATGATCTGTGTTGAGAATATTAGCACCACTAAGCCTGCACCGCTGGGGACATGAAGGCGCTGCCACCATGGGAGCACCACTCGCGCCTCTGCTGCTTCCTGACAGGTTAGTGTGCTGGTGTTTGTCACATCAAGTAACACAAATATTGGAGATATGTGCCTTTATTTCATGCTAAAGCTTGTGGCGCATGGATTAAAAATGTTATACCCAAGGTAATTTCTAAATTTTAAGAAGGCCGATGTTTCACCGCCATTATTTTATCTATTTATTTTTATATTTATTTACTTAGTGTTGTGGTCAGTCTTCAGTTCATAAATATTCACTTGTCTTAGCTAAAGTTAGCATACATGAAATACCTTTAGTTTGCCTTTATTTGTTTCTAAATGCATTCTTATATTTTGTACATTTTGTACATTAGAAGGATTTTGTGCATTAGATTGTATTTTGTACATTAAAAGGATGGAGCAAAAATACGTATCATTCTTCATAATACCGAAGTGCATTTTGGGAAAAGGAACAGATTAATGAGCTAAAAGTAGCCTACTGTTTTCCTGACTTTTTTATTTATTTATTTATTTATTTTTATAGTTTTTGGCCTGTTTTGAATGCATGTTGTTTTCCTACAAATCATTAGTTTTTATTTTTTTCACCCCATCCCCCCATCCCCCATCAGAAACTAATGTTTTGTGTTTGAAAAAAAAAAAACAGCTTAATACAAAACTGATCAAAATCTAACAGAAAAAAAAAAAAAAAGTTTCATCATCACAAGTAAGTAACAGCAGTAACACTCACAATGTTCCCTGCAAGATGACTGGCTGCCACTTACCCGTGGCTGCCAGCTGGTTGTCACCACCACCATCCCTAACCTAACCAAATGAAGTTAACCTAATCTAACCTAACTAAACTAACAACATAACTGAACTAAAGTAACTAACCTAACCTAACTGAAGACTAAGAAACAAATATGAAGACACTACCTTATTTATCTTTGTAAAATCTGACGTTGCACTGGAAATAATCAAGGCAACACCAACCACTGGCAGACATCTTCCTCAGACTAATTCGGATATTTCAAATTGAGCCACCTCTCCCTCCACAGGATGAAATAAAATTTTATGATTGGTTAAATTAATTCTGTGTTTTCTAATTGGCCAGCAGCTGCTTTCCGAAACAAAAAAAATGACCAATTACCGTGACTAATTTAACTCTTGCATAACAAATGTGACTTATACACACATGGACGAACACACCTTCACCAAGGTAGATCAGCACCCTCCCATCCATCACATAAGGGTGAATCATTTCCCAGTGTTGTCATGGCACTCAAATTTTAAAATTTTATTTAAGCATCTGTAAGTTTGTGGAAGCTATTGCATACTGCATTATATTCAACAACAACGGTTCTCAAACTTAATTTGTTCCTGAATGCTGTTCAGAATCCAAAATGTTTGAAAACTGAAGCTGTTTACCCCATTGGAATAAATGTAAAATGGACTAATGTGTTCCCAGACACCTGTTCACCATGTTGTAGCAGCTTATGACAGATGCTCAAACTGCTGAGATGGCTGTTTCACATCTCCAGCTCAGAAATTATTTATCCAGAAAGGATGTATTGAATGAACTTAGTGACACGGAACTTATCAGAAGATACCTTTCAGACCATGCAAGTATTCTTTTTGTCACCAGTCAAGTGAAGGAAGCTTTACAGAGTGACACATAGAGGAATAATCACCTCACTGCCTAAATGAAGGTGACCATAACACTTTAGACATCTTGCTGCTGGGAAAAGCTACTGGAAAAATGCAGTTGTGCAATAGTGATGGCATCGTGGGTCATCAAGAGAGGTGGCTCTGGATTACTCCTTAGTGCTGAAAATTGTTTGTTTACATCGTCTCTTCAACAGGATCACATTTACCTTATTTCAAAGGTTGAATTACTGTCTTACACTCCATGCCTCTTCTCCAAATATATAAAAATGAAAAAATATTTATAGGAACTATAAATTAGTAATAAACTGTACCCCAACTGCAACCGTTGCCAACCTGTGCTAAGAATTACGCCATATAAACAAGTGTAAGTGTGCACAGAAGAAGAAGAAGAAGGTTTGCCTGCGTGGGCAACCAGTGCCAACCCACACCAAGAATTATGCTATGTAAACAAGTATAAGTATGCACAGAAGAAGCATGTTTGAGTGCGTTGGTGTTGGCTGCCTGCTCAACCCACACAGAAGGATGCTTTTGAGTGGAGAGTAGGATGGATGTTGAGCTCCTGATTGCTAAGGTATATGAGAGACAGTCAGTGTGGTCAATGATTTCAAGGAACGAAACAGCGACATGAAAATTAATGTGTGTCAGATCGTGCCAGTACCAGTGTCTCTGGAAATTCAGTGCAAAATAAGTGATTATAAGAAACAAATACCTAAGTGGGGAGAAGCAAATGGCGTAGATGTAGTGAAAATAACTCCCGAGTTCATGGTGTGTACTGGCAGTGTTGATGAGTTATGTTTGGGAGATGAAGAAAACAAACCAATTTTGCTGAACAGACTGGATCTGATTAGATTGTTGAATACTATTGAAAAACAATGCTCAGGGTTCCATTTAAGCAGAGAATAGAAAAATATTCTTAGAAATTCAAAGACCAACTTCAATTATCGAATTGAGAGGGAAAGCAAGTCCACACAGCAGTATGCCAGACACAGCCAGCATGCATGCAGTGCATGCAGTGAGAAACAACGCTAAGCTCACCACCCACACCGCCCTCCCTACCACCCAGTACCCCACTTCCGTGCCTGGCCTCAACGCCTTGACTCCCTCACATTCATACACTACTCACCGCCGACACCTCTCCACTCATCCTTACTTAGTAGCCTCGCTGCACCTTCATGTCACACCTGTACAGAGAGCTTCCTCTCCTCCCACTTACTTGACATTTTCTGTCAGGAGAAGCCCAACGTACTCCTACACTGAGGCAGCCCAAAGAGCTCCACCTCGCAGCAGAGAAATGGACCTTGGTATAGGACGAAGTGACATGAGGAGAGAACAGACCTCTGGCACTCTGAGTGACTGGCAACAGATTGAGATGGACTGCCACACCACAAGCATCCCCTCTGCTTGACCACACATACCTCTTGAAACACAAGACACTTGCAACTTACACAACAACAACAACTACAGACATGGTTGCTTCAACTGCGGTGAATACAACCATCGTCAAGCAAACTGTCGTTTTGATCATTGGCCAAGATATGGTATGTGCCACCAATTGGGACATAAACAGAGGCTGTGCTGTAACTTACTCATACAGTGAATAGGGAGGCAGTGAGGAAGGAAGGGCCACAGTAAATACAGCAAAAAGGAAAAACATAAAAATTAGTCACATAAATGCCCAGAGTATTTCTAAATAACAAAGAAGAAATAGAGCTACTAATCAAAGACAGAGACACTGACATTATGTGTATAAGTGAAACTTGGTTGTCTCCCAATATTCCCAGTGGACACTGCTATACCTAACTATAACATATATAGGTGTGACGGAGGAAGGGGAGGTGGAGTGTGTGTGTATGTTAAGGATGTATACAAGGTTACTGCTGTTGAACTTGACATTGTGAAACTTGAGGGTGTTGAGGATATATTGTTGTCATTGCAGAGATGTAAGCTTCCTACTGTTATATAAGGTTACTGTTGTTGAGCTTGACATTGCAAAACTTGAGGGTGTTGAAGATATATGGTTGTCATTACAGAGCTGCAAGCTTCCTACTGTTATCTTTGGTTGCCTGTACTGACATCCTAAGCCTCGTTTATGTACGTATGACTATATCACTGATATTATCAAGTCTGCTTGAAAAATGTTACTGTATATTTTAGGAGATTTTAACGATGATCTATTATCAAATAATAGTAAGTTAACCCTTTCCTTCCGGCAATCGTATATATACGATTGCAAAAATGCGTCCGTAGCGACGGCGATCATACCGGTAATCAAGAATTTTCGCGCCTCAATTTTGAGGTCCAAGCGTGGTTTCTCGAGTCAGATGGTGTGAGTGGAAGTGTCTGGTATGTTTCCACATGTAATGTTGTCACTAGCTATGGAAATTTAGCGGTAACTAAGCTATTTTCCCTTTCTCCGGGCGACACTTGGCAACCCCAGCGACCCGCCGGGTGGAAAGCACTTGCCGGGTGGAAAGCACTATGATAAGTGTGAAGAGACATCCTGATAAGAGCCAAGGATCTCAGATCATAACTCACCATGGAGCAGGACACAACATATGTATTTAGCAGTGCTTCTGAGTTTGAAGACAGTGACAGTGAATATTTAGAAGAAGAAGCTGAAGAAAGCAAAGACATTGGTGAGGACTCGGAAAATGATTTACAGGATCCACCTGTTGTATCAGAACAGAGAGATGATACCTATCATTCTTTCATGTTAATTTTTTCATTATCTTCAATTTTATAATAAAATGGTAGAAGGTAACTTGTCAGAGAGAGAGAGAGAGAAAGAGAGAGAATGTTATTTGCCTGAAACTTGATGTGAAAAGGGATGAAATCTCTCTCTCTCTCTCTCTCTCTCTCTCTCTCTCTCTCTCTCTCTCTCTCTCTCTCTCTCTCTCTCTCTCTCTCTCTCTCTCATTGGAAGTGTACAATTTCCCCTCCAAGATGAGAGAGAGAGAGAGAGAGAGAGAGAGAGAGAGAGAGAGAGAGAGTGTGTGTGTTTGCGCGCGGCGTCATCGCTCTCCGGGCTGTTTCTGGATGACGGATCACACAGCGGGAGGAGGAGGAATCCTTTATAAGGCATAAACTCAACTTTCAGAGGTCACATCAAGCTACAAAGTATATCATTGTATTCAGAATAACAAAGAGAAAATAATTATTAGTATTCAAACAATTTTCTGACAATTTCTAGGTTTACCATTTTTAGCCGTCATACAAAATGAGAAAATAATTTAAGCGCCGGAAGGAAAGGGTTAAAGAAGATTATTGCAAATGCAAAATTAAGCCAGGTAATAACAAAAGCCATGAGAATCACCCCCAGCTCTGCAATTCTGTTAGACAACATCATAACTAACAGCCCTAAGTCAGTCTTTCATAGTAATTATTCCTTGCCCTGTGGCTGACCGCGAACTAATAACAGTTACAATAAATTTACAGAAGGTAAGGCGTGTACCAACCCAAAAAACATTCTGTGATTTACTTTTTTATTCATCTGATACATTTTGTAGTCTGCTGATGCTGAGGCAGGAGAGTTACAAGCTGGATAAAATATTGCAAAAGATGATGTAGAGACTCAGACTGATATATTCACTAACTGTTTTATGAAATGTTTAAATAAATGTGCTCCTTTAGTAACAAGAGAAGTTAGAAGGCCTCCTGCCCAATGGATCAACGCACACCTACAAGACCTAATGCAGGATAGGGACAGTACAAAGATGCATAAGATGTACATAAGGCTCGCCTGCAGGATGAATATAAGTCTCTGAAAAAAACACGTAAAGACTTTGCTTCATAAGTATAAATCAGATGATTTTAACCAAAAACTTGAGAATGACAGAGGCAACACAGCTGCCACTTGGAACACATTGAGGCAACTCCTACCTGCTGCAACAAATAAAACTTGTCCACTGTTAACCGAAGACAGAGAGGAACTAAAACATAAAGTAATTGAGTTTAATAAATTCTTTGCAAATGTTAGGAAACAGACATTTGAGAAATCATAACACAACTTGTCAGATTGAAATAACATAACACAACCCAACACTAACCCAGCAAACACTCCAACGGGCACCATGTTCCAACCCCAGCCCACCGACCGTAACACTATAATATTAGTAATAAAACACTTGAGGAAAACTTTCTCGTTTGGTTCTGATGGCATTCCATTGTGTTTTCTAAGAGTCCTTACCTATAATTATTGCTTATCTGATATGTATATTAAACACATCATTTGTGACTGGTTCCTTTCCTTCCCTGTGGAAACATGTCATTGTACTCCCTATTTTCAAGAATGGTGATATCAGTGAACCAAAGGACTATCTCCCAATATCTTTGCTACCTATTATTTCAAAGGTTTTAGAAAAAGTAATAGCAGGAAAGCTCATATCACACCTGCAGGGGAACAACTTGTTCAGTAACACTCAGCATAGTTTCAGAGCATCACTCTTTACAGACACTGCCCTCCTAAAATTAGCAGATAAATTATATGGAAATATTGACTCCAAATCTTTAATTAGACTTTGTGATCTGTCTAAGGCTTTTGATAGTATAAGTCATAAGATTTTACTGGAAAAACTTAATATGCAAAAAATTTATTCCTTTTGGTTCAAGAGCTACTTACACCAAAGAACTCAGTCTGTCAGAATCGGGAAATATACATCACATAAAATGGAGGTGTTATGTGGTGTTCCACAGGGATCAGTTCTAGACTCAATTTTATTTCTTATGTATGCAAACGACCTCTTACAAAACATCTCTGCCTTACAATTCAACATGCTGATGATACACTGTTCATCCACACTGGACGTATTGACAGAATTGAAAATCTAATACACAGAGCAGAAAAAACTCTGGCAAGAGCAAAACATTATTTTAATTCAAATGGCTTATTATTGAACACTTATAAGACACAGTATATGTTTGTAAGTAGTCAGGGATGTGTAAAACAGATCCCACCCAACACCACCTTATGGGTTGACAGTGCCACTATAGTTCTCAATAGCTCTCTCAAAAATATTGGCATATATTTCAATCAACATGACTATTGACTCGCATGTAAATAAAATCAGCAGAAAGATCTTCGGTACTATACTTTATATTAATTGAATTAAGGACAATTTCAGTAAAAGTGCAAGAAAAACAGTAATACAATCACTGGTTCTTAGTATGATAAATTATGGAATAAAAGTGTGGGGCACAACTAACAAAACATTTGTGTATCAAGTACAAAAAATTACAGAACTTTGCCGCCATAGTCGCTTTTGGCAGCGCTGCCAAACATGAACATGCCACGCCATCCTTGAGAGAGCTAGGATAGTTAAAGGCAAAACAAAAGTACATGTTAGAAGTAGGAATAATGATGTACAGTATAACTAAGAGCAGGTCTCCAAACACCATTTACCACATGCTACTAGTGAGGTAATTCTACAGTTGTTACCAGATAACAACAACAACAACTATATGTGCCTATAACTAACACTTGTACAGGGGCATGTTCCACACTAGTGGCAGGGCCCAGACTATAGAACAGCCTCACCCCAGACATTACGGATGCACACTCGCTACGCTCATTTAAGAGATAACTGTTCCTTCACCTTTTTAAGCAACAGTTTAATGAGTCGTATAAATCTATTATTAACTTGAAGATTTTATGTTTTTATACCAGATTGTTTTACTAAATATTACAACTTTTATCTGCAATTTTATTGTATTTTACTTTTTACTCTACTCTTAATCATGATGCAGATAGTTATATATCTAAAGTTTTACTTAAGGTTAGACATCTTATCATGTTTCACTACTGACATTTTTATTTTGTTTTTCTTTATTATACAACTTAGTCATTTGTCATTACTAAACCTCATTTCATTTATATGAGCTAGGTACTTTTCTTGCCTTATATAGTTGTTTATAATCTTGATATGTGATAATATATGATAAAAGAATAACCATTGGAAAATGGAATAAAGGTTTGATTCTGATTCTCTCTCTCTCTCTCTCTCTCTCTCTCTCTCTCTCTCTCTCTCTCTCTCTCTCTCTGAAACAACAATCCTAAGAATTGCTCAATAGAATGAGATTCATAATGAAAATGGAATTATATGAGTGAGAAAGAATGAGAAAGGATGAAGCAAAAATGACATAGACTGAATGAGGGGGAGAAAGAGCAAGGTATCACTTCCTTGTCCCTTACCTCTGACAGATAAGGTAGAGGGAGGTGACAGCGAGGGAGGCTTGAGACCAAGACCAGACGAAAGAGGAAGGGAGAGGAAAGGAACAATGGGAGGAACAGACATATAGGGAAGGAGAGGAGTACATGAGGCAAGGAAGTGGAGAGAGAGAGAGAGAGAGAGAGAGAGAGAGAGAGAGAGAGAGAGAGAGAGAGAGAGAGAGGCAGGGTGGGTGGGATAAATAGAGGGAGGGAGAAAATGGGGAGGGATGGGGGAGAGGGGCAGGGAAAAGAGAGGGAGGGAAAGGGGAAAGAGGAACACTAGAGGGACTGACCAAGTGGCGTCGCTTGAACATGTGTTTGTGTTGTAATTGGAGGACAAAATTTGTTTGCCAACACTGTTCGAATTGAAGGACATTCAAATCACGAGGTATGACCGTCCTTGTAAAAAAATGGCAACATGCAGAATTGTTAGGTATAAAAGTTAAGAAAAGTCTATTTCTGCCATAGGAATGTAACAGACATGCTTAACCTACACATGCACCATCATTAAGGTAATTGCTTTTACCCGCAATTTCCCTGATCTTCATAGCCCTCCCCCACTACTGGGTTTTTACCAGTTTGCTGGTCTGAGGAGAGAGAACTGGGGTAAATGTTATTTATCAGCAGTAATGCTAAAGGAATAATTTGTGATGGAAAGCTCATAGAAGAAAAGTGTACAAGAAAAATGTCTACTTCCTAGTAGTGCACTTCTTTTTCATGCCAGTTAGACTGTGCAGTTTTTCTAATAATACTGAATATGAAAGTTGGCAGGACGGTGAAAAAGAGGCTAATATTAAGTCAAATAGCATTTTGTAAAGATGTGCAACAACTCTCATCATATCAGGCAACAAAAAAACTTGGGAAAAAGATTAAGAAACATGTGAGGGAAGTGAGGAAAAGAAAAGTAGATAATTCAAATTGTTAAACAAAAAACTTAACTCTACAAGATTCCTAACCCTAACATAACCATATGAAATTCCTAACCTAGCCTGACCATGCTCCTAACCTAACATTATTGGGTTCCTAACCTTAACCTAATTATAGGGTTCTTAACTCTTAATATAATCATACAGGTTTCCTGATTTTTACCTAACCCTATGATGCTCCAGACCTTAGTCAGTCCTATGATGTTACTAACCACAGGCCTTATTGAGAAGACCAGATATGGCCAGCTTATAATCATTGCTTTCCCACTTTCATTTTATAACAGTAAAAGATGGTTTAAGAAAAGTATTTGGCAGAGCCCTAGTCACATTTGATTAACTGCACACTGTCATCTTAGAATTTTTTTATTTCTATTTTTTTTATGTAGGAGGGGCACTGGCCAAGGGCAACAAAAATCCAATAAATAAAAAAAGCCCACTGAGATGCCAATCCCATAAAAGGGTCCAAAGCGGTAGTCAAAAATTGAACGATAAGTGTCTTGAAACCTCCCTCTTGAAGGAATTCAAGTCATAGGAAGGTGGAAATACAGAAGCAAGCAGGGAGTTCCAGAGTTTACCAGAAAAAGGAATAAATGATTGAGAATTCTGGTTAACTCTTGCATTAGAGAGGTGGACAGAATAGGGGTGAGAGAAAGAAGAAAGTCTTGTGCAGCAAGGCCGCAGGAGGAGGGGAGGCATGCAGTTAGCAAGATCAGAATAGCAGTTAGCATGAAAATAGCGGTAGAAGACAGCTAGAGATGCAACAATGTGGCGATGAGAGAGAGGCTGAAGACAGTCAGTTAGAGGAGAGGAGTTGATGAGACAAAAAGCTTTTGATTCCACCATGTTTAGAAGAGTGGTATGAGTGGAACCCCCCCAGACATGTAAAGCATGCTCTGTTCATGGATGGATAAGGCCCTTGTACAGAGTTAGCAGCTGGGGGGTGAGAAAAACTGATGGAGACATCTCAGAATGCCTAACTTCATAGAAGCTGTTTTTAGCTAGAGATGAGATGTGAAGTTTCCAGTTCAGATTATAAGTAAAGGACAGACTGAGGATGTTCAGTGTAGAAAAGGGGGACAGTTGAGTGTCATTGAAGAAGAGGGGATAGTTGTCTGGAAGGTTGTGTCGAGTTGATAGATGGAGGAATTGAGTTTTTGAGGCATTAAACAATACCAAGTTTGCTCTGGCCCAATCAGAAATTTTAAAAAGATCAGAAGTCAGGTGTTCTGTGGCTTCGATACGTGAAATGTTTACTTCCTGAAAGGTTGAACGTCTATGAAAAGACGTGGAAAAGTGCAGGGTGGTATCATTGGCGTAGGGGTGGATAGGACAAGAAGTTTGGCTTAGAAGATCATTGATGAATAATAGGAAGAGAGTGGATGACATGACAGAACCCTGAGAAACACCATTGTTAATAGATTTAGGAGAACAGTGACCGTCTACCACAGCAGCAACAGAATGGTCAGTAAGGAAACATGAGGTGAAGTTACAGAGAGAAGGATAGAAGCCATAGGAGGATAGTTTGGAAATCAAAGCTTTGTGCCAGACTCTTATCAAAAGCTTTTGATATGTCTAAGGCAGTAGGCACCTGCCGAAACGATAATTACTCCCAGTGAGGTCTAAAGCACTGTTCAGGGGGTGCTGTGAACTTATCATTAAACCCAGCTGTGACCTCACTGAATGTTTCCCTTTGTGTCTCACAACACAAGGGGGCAGTCACAGCCTGCCCTCTAAAGACAACTCTCTACCTCCACACAAAACTACAAGCACCTAATAACACACACACCCTTCACTCAAAAATTTTAAAATCATGGCGACTCCTACACCAGCCTCGGAGTCCCCATCTGGGGAGGGGACCATAAATGTCCCCAGGTCGGACTGCCTTTCCGTCAACGACACTAAGTGTCTTGACACACCCCTCAACTTTTTCTTCATTAACTTCTACAACATTTGCGGTCTAAGATCTAATTTTCAATCTGTAGAACACCACCTCTCCTCTTCTAAACCTCATCTTCTTTTCCTCACTGAAACTCAGGTGTCTGAGGCAACTGACAGTAGCCCCTTTTCTGTTCCCTCCTACTTTCTCTATCCTCATTTTCGATCCAAAGCTGGATGCTGCGTTTATGTGCGCAATGACTTAACCTGCTCTCGTGCCCACGCTCTTGAATCTTCTGAGTTTTCCACCATCTGGCTACGACTACAGAGTCATTCTCATACTAAATTCATCTGTGCTGTATACCTCTCTCCTAACTCCTCTGACTATAACAAATTCTTTGACTACTTAACTTCCAAAGTGGAGCACATTCTGACCCTCTTCCCTTTTGCAGAGATCTCCATTCTTGGAGACTTCAATGTTCACCACCAGCTTTGGCTTTCCTCTCCCTTCACTGACCATCCTGGTGAACTAGCCTACAACTTTGCTATCCTCCATGACCTAGAGCAATTGGTGCAACACCCTACTCGTATTCCTGACCGTCTTGGAGATACGCCCAACATTCTTGACCTTTTCCTGACCTCTAATCCTTCTGCTTATGCTGTCACCCTTTCTTCTCCGTTGGGCTCCTCCGATCACAATCTCATATCTTTATCTTGTCCTATCACTCCAATCCCTCCTCAGGATCCCCCTAAGCGAAGGTGCCTCTGGCGTTTTGCCTCTGCTAGTTGGGGGGACCTGAGGAGGTATTTTGCTGATTTTCCTTGGAATGACTACTGCTTCCGTGTCAGAGACCCGTCTTTGTGTGCTGAGCGCATAACAGAGGTGATAGTGTCTGGCATGGAGGCGTACATTCCTCACTCTTTTTCTCGTCCTAAACCTTCTAAACCTTGGTTTAACACAGCTTGTTCTCGTGCTATACATGATAGAGAGGTGGCCCACAAAAGGTACTTAAGCCTTCCATCACCAGAATCTCATGCACTTTATATTTCTGCCCGGAACCAAGCCAAGTCTGTTCTCCAACTAGCCAAAAACTCCTTCATTAACAGAAAATGTCAAAAACTTTCAAGATCTAACTCCCCTCGTGATTTCTGGCATCTAGCCAAAAATATCTCCAATAACTTTGCTTCTTCTTCTTTCCCACCTCTACTTCAACCAGATGGCACCACTGCTATCACATCTATTTCTAAAGCTGAACTCTTTGCTCAAACCTTTGCTAAAAACTCTACCTTGGATGATTCTGGGCTTGTTCCTCCCTCTCCTCCACCCTCTGACTACTTCATGCCACGTATTAAAATTCTTCGCAATGATGTTTTCCATGCCCTCGCTGGCCTAAACCCTCGGAAGGCTTATGGACCTGATGGGGTCCCTCCTATTGTTCTCCGAAACTTTGCCTCCGTGCTTGCACCTTGCCTAGTCAAACTCTTTCAGCTCTGTCTGTCAACATCTACCTTTCCTTCTTGCTGGAAGTTTGCCTACATTCAACCTGTTCCTAAAAAGGGTGACCACTCTAATCCCTCAAACTACTATTGCTTTAATTTCCTGCTTATCTAAAGTTTTTGAATCTATCCTCAACAGGAAGATTCTTAAACATCTATCACTTCACAACCTTCTATCTGATCGCCAGTATGAGTTCCGTCAAGGCCACTCTACTGGTGATCTTTTGGCTTTCCTTACTGAGTCTTGGTCATCCTCTTTTAGAGACTTTGGTGAAACGTTTGCTGTTGCCTTGGACATATCAAAAGCCTTTGATAGAATCTGGCACAAAGCTTTGATTTCCAAACTACCCTCCTACGGTTTCTATCCTTCTCTCTGTAACTTCATCTCAAGTTTCCTTTCTGAACATTCTATTGCTGCTGTGGTAGACGGTCACTGTTCTTCTAAATCTATTAACAGTGGTGTTCCTCAGGGTTCTGTCCTGTCACCCACTCTCTTCTTATTATTCATTAATGATCTTCTAAACCAAACTTCTTGTCCTATCCACTCCCATGCTGATGATACCACCCTACACTTTTCCACGTCTTTTCATAGACGTCCAACCCTTCAGGAGGTAAACATATCACGCAGGGAAGCCACAGAACGCCTGACTTCTGATCTTTCTAAAATTTCTGATTGGGGCAGAGCAAACTTGGTATTGTTCAATGCCTCAAAAACTCAATTCCTCCATCTATCAACTCGACACAACCTTCCAGACAACTATCCCCTCTTCTTCAATGACACTCAACTGTCCCCCTCTTCTACACTGAACATCCTCGGTCTGTCCTTTACTTATAATCTGAACCGGAAACTTCACATCTCATCTCTAGCTAAAACAGCTTCTATGAAGTTAGGTGTTCTGAGACTTCTCCGCCAGTTTTTCTCATCCCCCCAGCTGCTAACTCTGTACAAGGGCCTTATCCGTCCATGTATGGAGTATGCTTCACATGTCTGGGGGGGTTCCACTCATACTGCTCTCCTAGACAGGGTGGAATCAAAAGCTTTTCGTCTCATCAACTCCTCTCCTCTAACTGACTGTCTTCAGCCCCTCTCTCACCGCCGCAATGTTGCATATCTAGCTGTCTTCTACCGCTATTTTCATGCCAACTGCTCTTCTGATCTTGCTAACTGCATGCCTCCCCTCCTTCCGCGGCCTCACTGCACAAGACTTTCTTCTTTCTCTCACCCCTATTCTGTCCACCTCTCTAACGCAAGAGTTAACCAGTATTCTCAATCATTCATCCCTTTCTCTGGTAAACTCTGGAACTCCCTGCCTTCTTCTGTATTTCCACCTTCCTATGACTTGAATTCCTTCAAGAGGGAGGTTTCAAGACACTTATCCACCAATTTTTGACCAGTGCTTTGACCCTTTTATGGGACTGGCATTTCAGTGGGCATTTTTTTATTAGATTTTTGTTGCCCTTGGCCACTATCCTTTCTACATAAAAAAAAAAAAACAGCAAAAGTTTCACCAAAATCTCTAAAAGAGGATGACCAAGACTCAGTAAGGAAAGCCAAAAGATCACCAGTAGAGCAGCCTTGATGGAACCCATACTGGCGATCAGATAGAAGGTTGTGAAGTGATAGATGTTTAAGAATCTTTCTGTTGTGGATGAATTCAAAACTTTAGATAGGCAGGAAATTAAAGCAATAGGACGGTAGTTTGAGGGATTAGAATGGTCACCCTTTTCAGGAACAGGCTGAATGTAGGCAAACTTCCTGCAAGAAGGAAAGGTAGATGTTGACAGACAGAGCTGAAAGAGTTTGACTAGGCAAGGTGCAAGCATGGAGGCACAGTTTCGGAGAACAATAGGAGGGACCCCATCAGGTCCATAAGCCTTCCAAGGGTTTAGGCCAGCGAGGGCATGGAAAACATCATTACGAAGAATTTTAATAGGTAGCATGAAGTAGTCAGAGGGTGGAGGACAGGGAGGAACAAGCCCAGAATCATCCAAGGTAGAGTTTTTAGTAAAGGTTTGAGTGAAGAGTTCAGCTTCAGAAATAGATGTGATAGCAGTGGTGCCATCTGGTTGAAATAGAGGAGGGAAAGAAGAAGAAGCAAAGTTATTGGAGATATTTTTGGCTAGATGCCAGAAGTCATGAGAGGAGTTAGATCTTGATAGATTTTGACACTTTTTGTTAATGAAGGAGTTTTGGTTAGTTGGAGAACAGATTTTGCATGGTTCCAGACAGAAATATAAAGTGCATGCGATGCTGGTGATGGAAGGCTTAAGTACCTTTTGTGGGCCACCTCTCTATCATGTATAGCACGAGAAAAGATGAAGTTAAACCAAGGTTTGGCAGGTTTAGGTCGAGAAAAAGAGTGAGGAATGTACGCCTCCATACCAGACACTATCACCTCTGTTATGCGCTCAGCACACAAAGACGGAAGCAGTAGTCATTCCAAGGAAAATCAGCAAAATACCTCCTCAGGTTCCCCCAACTAGCAGAGGCAAAACACCAGAGGCACCTTCACTTAGGGGGATCCTGAGGAGGGATTGGAGTGATAGGACTAGATACAGATATGAGATTGTGGTCAGAGGAGCCCAACTGAGAAGAAAGGGTGACAGCATAAGCAGAAGGATTAGAGGTCAGGAAAAGGTCAAGAATGTTGGGCATATCTCCAAGATGGTCAGGAATATGAGTAGGGTGCTGCACCAATTGCTCTAGGTCATGGAGGATAGCAAAGTTGTAGGCTAGTTCACCAGGATGGTCAGTGAAGGGAGAGGAAAGCCAAAGCTGGTGGTGAACATTGAAGTCTCCAAGAATGGAGATCTCTGCAAAAGGGAAGAGAATCAGAATGTGCTCCACTTTGGAAGTTAAGTAGTCAAAGAATTTCTTATAGTCTGAGGAGTTAGGTGAGAGATATACAGCATAGATAAATTTAGTTTGAGAGTGACTCTGTAGTTGTAGCCAGATGGTGGAAAACTCAGAAGATTGAAAAGCGTGGGCATGAGAGCAGGTTAAATCATTGCGCACATAAACGCAACATCCAGCTTTGGATTGAAAATGAGGATGAAGTAGGATGGAACAGAAAAGGGGCTACTGTCAGTTGCCTCAGACACCTGAGTTTTAGTGAGGAAAAGAAGATGAGGTTTAGAAGAGGAGAGGTGGTGTTCTAGAGATTGAAAATTAGACCTTAGACCATGAATGTTGCAGAAATTAATGATGAAAAAGTTGAGGGGGGTGTCAAGACACTTAGTGTCGTCATCAGAAGGGCAGTCCGACCTGGGGACATTTGTGGTCCCCTCCCCAAATGGGGACTTCGAGGCTGGTATACAAGTCACCATGAATTTTGAAATTTTGAATGAAGGGTGTGTGTGTGTGTGTTATTAGGTGCTTGTAGTTTTGTGTGGAGGAAGAGAGTTGTCTTTAGAGGGCAGGCTGTGACTGCCCCCTTGTGTTGTGAAACACAAAGGGAAACGTTCAGTGAGGTCATAGCTGGGTTTAATGAGAAGTTCACAGCATCCCCTGATCCAGTACTTTAGACCTCACTGGGAGTAATTATCATTTTGGCAGGTGCCTCCTCCTCCTTAGAATCCACTATAAATGATTGAACCTTATGTAAGCAGCAGTATCAATGAACTCAATGCCATAATCCCTTTACAGTTATTAAAGGGCAGAAGATCCTTTCCTGGTTAGCATTCACTAGAAAGAATATCTGATCCATCTTATGATTTCAAGCAAAATTTAAAGGAAAGGATCAATTATATGAATGAATCATTAAAATGATCTGTGGAAAAGATGGGTTTCAAAATATCTTTTATCTCTGAGGGAGATAATCACTCCTTGATCCATGGGTTGGGTGTGGGATGTGGTATTGGGTGGGAGGCACATCACTCAAATCTGCCCATCGTGAGTCACAAGATTATTGGCTGCTGGGTGTGCTAGTGCATTGTCTAGAAGTAGCAGGACCCTTACTTCCCCCAGAGTCTTCTTTAACATCTGCTCCTGGTGTTGTCTTCTGGTAAAAAGTTATTGAAAACCCATCAGAGAAGATGGCAAAAATAAACCAGGCTCTTTGGAGTAGTAGTAGTGAATGGGTAAGTCCGTCATCAGATCCTTCAATGCACGGGGCTGGGAAGATTTGCCTACATCAGCCAGCTTGAGTTGGTGTGTGCTGTCAGCATTAGTGCAGCAGAGGGGAGAGGTACATCATTACTGATCTTGTGACCAGGTGTGCTAGCCTCGTGAGCAAACATTTGTGAATTTCTTGGTAGAGACTGCCAAAACAAACCTGTCTCATCTGTATCTGATGTGTGCAGCTTTTCTTTCTGGATTAAATCCCTTAGCATTAATTAAAATGGCTCTACCTCTGCCTTGTCAGCACTGCCAGCCTTCCAGTACTGCACCTTGTTGGTCAGAGATGACGTCAAAAGTGCCATAACCATCCATCACTTACTTGAAAATCAATGTTCATGTGTCTGGCTAATTTTTCAGCTGGTGCTGCAATCTCCACCCATCACACATTCATCTTAGTGGCTCACTGCTGTATAAAACCATTTGGCTCGGATCCTACTTGAATAAACACCCACCACTGTTTTACCATTATTTTGATGGAATATACATTAATCCCAACAGGGTCTATAACATGGCCTTGAGGGACACCAAGTGTGACTGAAGTTATGGATGACTTTTTACCATTAAAAATGACTTGTTGATTTCTGTTAGGTAGATGATCTTTAAACTATGAGAGTATTGAATAAACTGAGAGTATTAAACCTTGGATATCATAGTGGTGCATTTTATTAAGAAGAATCTTGTGTTAACTGTTTCATAAACTTTGGCAGAGTCTATAAAGATGGATAGAATGAAAAATTTATTATTTTCAGCTGAAAAAAAATCAGTAAAGAAAGTATTCAAAGGTTGAAAAGTGTTATATTTGTATTCAAAATCAAACTGAACAGGATTGAGAACATTCTTATTTTCCAAGGAACTTATTCATTGTGATTTCTTTAAAGTTTCAAACATCATAGAAAATACTTTAAGTTGAGATATTGGTCTAGTTTTTAGGATCATTATTAGGACTAGGTTTGTGAATAGGGATAATTTTAGCAGGAAAAATTCCAGTTGCAACAGACTGATTAAAAAGTATAGTTAAAAAAAGAGGAAACTGATCAGAATGTCTTTAAATTACAGAAGCTGATATTTCATATACACTATGGTTCTTGTTATTTAGTGTCTTAATGACTAAATGACTACTTTTATGTCATAGGCAGAGAGAATAGGAAGCATCATAGAGTTTGGGTAATTGCCTTTAAGAGGAGTGGACAAAAAAAAAAATAAATAAATAAATAAATGAAATAAAGTAAAGTAAAATAAAATAAAATAAACCCAGACCTCAAAATGGAGTTTTTAGCAGCATAGTCACCCTTAAAGTGTCTGCAGTTTTGTGTGAAAACAGGAAACTAATAACATAATTCCTTCTATATTTAAATCACCTTTGTTTAGAGCTATTTAAAGGTATTTAAATGCTTCACCACACACTAGGCCACATGTCTTAGAAATTCATGATTTTGAATTTTTTTAAACTTTTATTTGGTGTTTTTACCATATTTGTGGATGTCCATATGGCAGCATTGCTGTAGAGGAGTGGGAGGGTCAGCTCTGAGTCACCACACCATGACAGGCCAACCATTTCAGTGTCTGCCGAGACATCAAAGGTGCTCAGCTGTCAAGCACCTCACCCCATTTTTATTGACTTTTTTTTTTTTTTTTTTGCCCATTCACAAATTTAGAAGCAATGGATCATCATTCAAATGCAAATCTTGCATGACTAGAGGCAGTAAAGATGAGAGAAAAGAAAGGAAGACCACACACTCTTGTCATCAGCCCACACACTCTTATCACCACCTTACCCAACCTCACACCTCACCTCTCCACCCCCTCAGCCTCTTCCCTCTGCCTCTCAGGAACTACCAAGGATTCTACATTACATATCTTATACATTCCTTGGGAACAACCTCCATCACCACACCTCGTTGCTGAATACATTCCTTGTTAACAACCTCCATCACCACACCTCGTTGCTGAATCCTACCAAGCAACAAAGCTGGATCTATGAATTTATCTGTTCCAGGAAAAGTCTCCACTCCCCTGCAAAGATGAGAAATACATCATCTCTCTCACAGGTGGAAAGCCTCATATTCAAGAAATGCTACAAATGTTTTGGGGAGAAGAAAACTGAGGTAAAAACAACAGCTTTGACAGCAGTATCAGCATCACTTGTGTTATGCCCTCTGATACTTTCACCTGCTTGTGAGTAATATCTTGTCAAGCAGGAAGGGACCAGGTGCCAATTAGACCTGAACATGATAATAAACACTGGTTTACTTTTGATTGTCATTTTTATACTATTATTTGTAAAAAATTTATTGAAAGCCAATTTGTGCTATGATACACACTTCTCAGAAGAAAATGGCTAGTATCTCAAAACTTATATTTTCCACATTTTAAACACACTTTCTCTATTGACTTACAAGATAATGCAGATGTAAAGGTATATTTGGAAAGAGGAAAGAGGTTTTTTTTTTCACCAAAGACAAATTTCCCCAAAAAGTTGTTCATATTGTATTAGTTTTTTTTTTTTTTGTAAAAAAAAAGAAATTGTCATCAAAATTTGTTTGTTTTATTTCAATATGAAATGTCTTATTGAAAATCCATCTTTGATGAAATGAAGATATATGTGTGTGTATTATGGAGAATGATTTTCAAAATAAATGGTTGAAAAAACTCCTACGCTGATGATACCACCCTGCACTTTTCCACGTCTTTTCATAGACGTCCAACCCTTCAGGAGGTAAATATATCACGCAGGGAAGCCACAGAACGCCTGACTTCTGATCTTTCTAAAATTTCTGATTGGGGCAGAGCAAACTTGGTATTGTTCAATGCCTCATAAACTCAATTCCTCCATCTATCAACTCGACACAACCTTCCAGACAACTATCCCCTCTTCTTCAATGACACTCAACTGTCCCCCCTCTTCTACACTGAACATCCTCGGTCTGTCCTTTACTTATAATCTGAACTGGAAACTTCACATCTCATCTCTAGCTAAAACAGCTTCTATGAAGTTAGGTGTTCTGAGATGTCTCCGCCAGTTTTTCTCACCCCCCCAGCTGCTAACTCTGTACAAGGGCCTTATCCGTCCATGTATGGAGTATGCTTCACATGTCTGTGGGGGTTCCACTCATACTGCTCTTCTAGACAGGGTGGAATCAAAAGCTTTTTGTCTCATCAACTCCTCTCCTCTAACTGACTGTCTTCAGCCTCTCTCACTGCCGCAGTGTTGCATATCTAGCTGTCTTCTACCACTATTTTCATGCTAACTGCTCTTCTGATCTTGCTAACTGCATGCCTCCCCTCCTTCCGCGGCCTCGCTGCACAAGACTTTCTTCTTTCTCTCACACCTATTCTGTCCACCTCTCTAATGCAAGAGTTAACCAGTATTCTCAATCATTCATCCCTTTCTCTGGTAAACTCTGGAACTCCCTGCCTGCTTCTGTATTTCCACCTTCCTATGACTTGAATTCCTTCAAGAGGGAGGTTTCAAGACACTTATCCATCAATTTTTGACCACTGCTTTGACCCTTTTATGGGACTGGCATTTCAGTGGGCATTTTTTTTTATTAGATTTTTGTTGCCCTTGGCCAGTGTCCTTCCTACATAAAAAAAAAAAAAGTGATAATTTGAAGTGATACTGATACCATTTTTTTACATTTCCAGTGTGTAATATATTTTTTTTTCTTAAACTAATGAGCATATCTCAGTGAAAATTGAGGATTTGATGTTTTATAAACTAAGTACATGCACACCAAAAATTATGTGTATCAGAAAAAAATAACCTTTTAACTAACAGGTGTCCACGTTCTTTAGTGAAGTTTTGGATTTATGTTGGATTTGGGAAGGTTGGTACCAAGCTGTGGGGCAGTACCAGAGAAACAGTTGCTGAAAGCTTCAGAAATGTCAACTGGATTATTTAATGTATAATTATTGTAATGAAGCCTTTTAATGTTATCATTTTTATGGTATTACCTTTGATCTCATTTCTTGTTTTCCAAATATTCTTAGTATTATTCATAAAATTATAGATAATAATTGGATTTGGCAGCATGAATGATTTGATTACCTAAGTTTATATCTGTATTGTTTGTATATGTTATATGAGATTTTTCCTTGTTTATACTTTTGAATAAATTACTTTTGTTTGATTGAAGTGAGTATGCATTTAGTGAACCATCGGTGTTGAAGTCTTTTAGGTTAGTTAGTACATTTTTTTTATTTTATAGCATTACACAACAAAATAGCAAACAGAGATACTGAGAAGAAGAAAGAGAGAACTGAATAGAGGAGGAAGATTTGAGGGGAAGAGAGAGAGATGAGTAGCCAGCAGGATATCATAGAGCATAGACGTGGTGCTTAGCGAGGCGTGGGAAGGCATGTCTAGGGAGGGCATATTACTGTATATCTAAGGGTGGAATTACGGTATAATATATTATTATTATTGTATACTATACAAGGCCCCACAGGAGACCAGAATCTGAGAGAAGCCAGATATTGGGCAAGAGAATATTTGTGGTTCAATTTCTGGCTACTCCTGTGAACTGAGTGGCTGCACAGTCTTGCTTTGTTTGACTGTCTGGTGTATTTGTGTCATTGTACAGAGCATTCTAATAGGAGGAGGCTCGGTTCTCTCCCCCTTTCTGCCAAAGTGCAATATCTTGTGGGTCTGGTGCATGTCTGAGTGTCATAAGTGCTGTGTGTCATGTTTGTTAAATACTACTGGTATAGGATTCCACAGTTGTGAGTGGGACAAACCAGAGGATTGTATAATTTTGAGCCTATTTATAGCTGTTTAGTTTCCTCCTTGATTTCCCCAGTGTTCAGAGGTGAGAGTGTCTTCTGGCAGATTTTAGATAGGCTTCTCTCTGGCCATAGAGTGTAATATTTCTGCTTGACGGTGGGTGGTTTTGTTACGGTGAGCAGTTTGTCCAGTGGGGGTATTACCCTCACCTTGTGTGTGCATTGTCTATGTTGTCTGTATCCTAGAATGTAGTTCATTGGTTCTTTCCAGCTTGGGGAATTAAGTTGGTGCTTGTTTTGCTCCCTTCTCAGTAGGTGGGTTAAACCTACTGTGTGGCACTGGTCGAAAAATGGGCCGCCCTAGCTGATTTTTCCCAAGTAAAATAAAATTCTAAACAAGAGAGAGTTTAGGAAATTGTTCTTACTATGTCAATCAGTCTCCCAAAAAAATCATTGTAATCTATGATATTTTATATAGTGGAACTTAATTCATTCCTGAATACCGTTCAGAACCCGAAATGTTTGGAAACCAAAACTGTTTTCCCCATAGGAATCAATGTAAAATAGATTAATCCATTCCCAGACACCTATCCATCATGTCTTAGCAGGTAATGACTGACACTTCCACTGCTAAGATGTCTGCTCCACAACACCTCCAGCTCAGAAATTATTTATCCAGAAAGGATGTATTGAATGAACTTAGGGATATGGAACTCATTAGAAGATATTGTTTAGACTATGTAGGTATTCTCTTTATCACCAATCAAGTGAGGGAAGCCTTACAGAGTGACACAGAGAGGAGTAATCCACTCACCACCAAAATGAAGGTGATCATAACACTTAGACATCTTGCTGTTGACAAAAGCTACTGGGAAAATGCAGTTGTGCAGTAGTGATGGCATTGTGGGTCACAGAGAGAACCACAGAAGGCTTGGGATCACTCCTGAGTGCTGAACCTAGTTTGTTTACATCGAGGTTCTTCAACAGGATCATATTTAACTTATTTCAAAGATTGAATTACTGTCTTACCCACTGTGTGTCCTTCAAATATATAAAAATGAAGGAAATATTTATAGAAACTATAAATTAGTAATAAACAGCAGCTTTTGTTACGTCTCTTAGTATTTGAAATCAAGTAACTTAGTTTGAAAACTGAATTATGGGATGGCAACTAAAGCAATTATGAGTTAAAACTTTTGTTTGAAAACCAAGTTGTTCAGAAAGGGAGGCATTCAGTAACTAAGGTTCCACTGTACTTTTCATTTGATTGCTCGTGAAACAATATGACAACAGGTGAAAATCAGGGATCAGTGAGATCACTGCTGATGGCTACTTCCTTGCCAGCTGTACAGTAAATTTCCCCTTGTATATTTGTGTTTGTGTGTGTGTGTGTGTGTGTGTGTGTGTGTGTCTGTGTGTATGTGTGTGTGTGTGTGTGTGTGTGTGTGTTTTGGTATATATTGTTAGTGTAGTTATTATTCTCTTTCCTGCAGTATTTCACATAAAAATATAAGAGCATATAACTTGTAAGTGAGGGATAACAGGGTGCGTGGCGCTCATTGGCCGATCCTGTCTGATCAATCACAGTCCGGCAGTGTGATCAATGTCTGTATGTGTGTGTGTTCTTTCTCTCCTGCATCATCTCATGATAAAACTATAAAGACATAAGGGTCATGGCTTAGATAGGGTCATGGCTTAGTGACAGGCGACAGAGAGTGGTAATAAACGGCTCGAAATCCGAGTGGGGTCATGTAATTAGTGGGGTGCCACAGGGATCAGTATTAGGGCCATTGTTATTTCTAATGTATATCAATGACTTGGATAGTGGAATTAGTAGTGATGTTAGTAAATTTGTGGATGACACAAAGATAGGTAGATTAATTAGGTCAGAATCGGATGCCATCGCCTTGCAGGCAGACTTAGATAGAATGAATGACTGGACGGATAGATGGCAAATGCAATTTAATATCAATAAATGCAAAGTGCTTAGCGTAGGTAGAGGAAACCCACACAATAGGTACACATTAGACAACCAAACTCTGGTAGGTACAGGGTACGAGAAAGATTTAGGAGTTATAGTTAGCTCTGAACTCCGTCTAGGGAAACAATGCATAGAAGCCAGAAACAAGGCAAATAGGGTACTAGGATTCATTTTTAGGAGTGTTAAAAATAGAAGGCCGGAAGTAATATTAAAGTTATACTTGGCGCTGGTCAGACCTCATCTAGACTATGCGGTGCAGTTCTGGTCCCCACATTACAGGAAAGATATAGGTCTATTAGAATCAGTACAGAGGAGAATGACTAAAAGGATACAGGGGATGAGGAGTATTCCTTACGAGGCGAGGTTGAAGCTGTTAAATTTACATTCTTTAGAGAGACGTAGGTTAAGAGGGGACCTGATAGAAGTCTTTAAGTGGTATAAGGGTTATAACAAGGGAGATGTAAGCAAAATTCTTAGGATCAGCAACCAGGGTAGAACAAGAAATAACGGGTTCAAGCTTGAAAAATTTAGGTTTAGGAAGGAGATAGGAAAAAATTGGTTCTCAAATAGAGTGGTAGATGAGTGGAACGGACTCAGTAATCATGTAGTTAGTGCTAGGACACTAGAGAGCTTTAAGAGAAGATTAGACAAGTTTATGGATGGGGATAGCAGATGGAAATAGGTAGGTGTGTTCATACAGGGACTGCCACGTGTAAGCCTGGTCGCTTCTTGCAGCTTCCCTTATTTCTTATGTTCTTATAAGGTGAGTGTTAAGTAAGTACAGTAGCTCAGTTCAATCTTGTGTTGACACAATACATGAAATTAAAAACACTACCAAAAATCACGCTAATTTCAACTGACATGTAAGGTGGTTATATGGAGCACTGCAGAGATGGAAGGCATAATATTTTGTTTCTCTCTCTCTCTCTCTCTCTCTCTCTCTCTCTCTCTCTCTCTCTCTCTCTCTCTCTCTCTCTCTCTCTCTCTCTCTCTCTCTCTCTCTCTCTCTCTCTCTCTCTCTCTCTCTCTCTCACTGAAACATGGTAATCCCACTATTGTCTGTTACTATGATCTGAGAGGTCAGGTGAGTGAGTGGCCACATTGGAAGCACTTTCAGGTGGGAGCTGCTATGGCAACAGACTTCCATCCCCCACTCCACAACCTACCCAGTCAACCCCCACCCACATCAGCTGTTTTACTAGACATGAGTTCAAGGTCATGATTGACAAGTTCATCACTAAAGCTCTGTATACATGCTACCCATGAAACTAGAAGATGAGGGTGTCAAGTCAATAGCATGTGATGGGAGAAGAAATTCTGACATCATATTATAGCAAAACATAATGATACATTGTAAAATGATTATTTGAGAGATATAATAGAGGCATAGTGTTGCTATAAAGGAGGCAAGGACCAAGTAGCATGGCAAGGCATCATACCTCATGTTCACTGCAGTGAACGAAAGCCACCGTCAGTGTGCACAAGAAATGAGATAATGTTACAGAGTGTTGTGGTAGTTTTTGAAAGATCCATTTATGTGAATGTGTTTGGGAGACTTATTTTAGCATTCATACCATAACTATTGAATATGGCAGCCATAAGTAAAATGTGTTATAAACATTTCAGAGCAGTGTTTCGATTTCAACCTATCATAATTTCTTTATTATTGTTTTTACCAAACTTTTATGAGTATATCTGAGTTCTACTGAGTCAAACGGTATCAACCAAAATGCCCTATCTGCTTTCAAAGGTGAGGTATGGCAGATGATATGGCCATTGGTAGTAATGTATAAAATTTCTTACTCTAGCTCTCGCCACACACCAGCTTTCTTGCTCTCATTGTGGCCGTAGTCGAGAAAGAGAGAGAGAGAGAGAGAGGTGGGGGGGAACAAAAGAAGATCATTGTAACTGACAATAATAGGATTATTATGACTCAGAGAGAGAGAGAGAGAGAGAGAGAGAGAGAGAGAGAGAGAGAGAGGAGATAGGCAGCAGCCAGTCAGGAGTTAGCTGCTTGTGACATCATAGCAGTGGGTGGGGGAGGGTTGAGGGGACTAACTGGCTACCCTCCATGAAATGAAAACCATGCAACATTTCATAAATATGCACTGCAGTGTGCAGACAAGAACTTATCAACTGACGTGACTGGGTGCACTTACTGGGTGTATGGCTGCTTAGTGCTTACAATGAACTCTACAGACACAGCCCCTAACTTTGTAGACAACCCTGATACATCACTCTGGGACGGCTTGTGGTGGCCTTCCCTTCACCACTAGTTGTCCTGCATTGCTGTGAGGGAGGTACATCAGTGGCTCAGCTTGTGATGATCTTGCCTCCAGTGTGACAAGAAGGTTCTGTAGGTAATTTCACTTGGGTAGATTTTTCACTAGTGGTATTGCGCAGTCCATTATGACATTGTGTCTTGTGTCAGAGAAGGGTGCTGGAAAAGACAATGATATCAAAATATTTGTGTCAGCTGGGATACCACTTACATTACTCTGGCTTTAGGTGCCTCAGTTACCCTCCCATTTCTTCACTTTTTCATCTTATTTCATTAAATGCTCTCCAACTTTAATGGAAAAAAAATCCCGGAGTGAAATTATTACAAAAGGTATCCTCAACAGCAAGGGTCTTCCTGTTGTTCCATCTAGCACTTCACAACCTTCTATCTGATCACCAGTATGGGTTCCATTGAAGCAGCTCTGCTGGTGATCTGGCTTTCCTTACTGAATCCTGATCATCCTCCTTTAGAGATTTTGGTGAAACTTTTGCTGTTGCTTTTGATAGAATCTGGCACAAAGCTTTGATTTCCAAACTATCCTCTTACAGCTTCTATTCTTCTCTCTGTAACTTCATCTTAAGTTTCCATTCTGACTGTTCTATTGGTGCTGTGGTAGACAGGCACCTAAATCTATTAACAGTGGTGTTTCTCAGGGTTCTTTCCTGTCACCCACTCTCTTCTTATTATTCATCAATGATCTAAATGAATCTTCTTGTCCTATCTGCTGATGATACCATCTTGCACTTTTCCATGTCTTTTTTTAGACGTCCAACTCTTCAGGAAGTAAACAGCTCATGCAGGGAAGCTGCAGGCTGCCTGACTTCTGATCTCTTTCTAAAATTTCTGATTGGGGCAGAGCAAACTTAGTATTGTTCAGTGCCTCAAAAACTCCATTCCTCCATCTATCAACTCAACACAACCTTCCGGACAACTATCCCCTCTTCTTCAGTGACACTCAACTGTTCCTCTCTTATACTCTGAACATCCTCAGTTTGTCCTTTACTTATAATGTAAACTGGAAACTTCATATCTTATCTCTGGCTAAAACAGCTTCTATGAAGTTAGGCATTCTGAGTCATCTCTGCCAGTTTTTCTCACCCTCCCAGCTGCTAACTCTGTATGGGGGCCTTATCCATTTGTGTATGGAGTATGCTTGTATGGGAGGATTCCACTCATACTGCTCTTTTAGACAGGGTGGAGTGGAAAGCTTTTCATCTCATCAACTCCTCTCAATCTTCAGCCTCTTTCTCATCGCCACAATGTTGCATCTCTTGCAACTGCTATTTTCATGCTAACTACTCTTCTGATCTTCCTAACTGCATACCTCTCTGCCTCCCATGGCCCCACTTCACAAGACTCTTTTTTCTCTCATCCATATTTCGTTCATCTCACTAATGGAAGAGTTAATCAGTATTCTCAATCATTCATCCCTTTCTCTCGTAAACCCTGGGACTCCCTTCCTGCTTCTCTATATCGTCTTTCCTACGACTTGAACTCTTTCAAGAGAGAGGTTTCAAGACACTTGTGTTCCATTTTTTTTTTTATTTTTCTATTTGGATTTCTCCGATGGACCTGGCATTAAGTGGGCCTTTTTTTATATATAATTTTTGTTGCCTTTGGCCAGTGGCCTTCTTGCATAAAAGAAAATATATATAGCCTAGAATTTCATAGTAATTTTTGTTGATGTACTTGCATGTATGTGTGTGTGTGTGTTAAAAAAAAATATATATATATATACAATAAAATCCCTCTCATCCGGCATTCGAGTATCCGGCAGCTTCAAGTATCCGGCACATTTTTTCCCCGAGCCTTAAAATCAATAAAAAATCAATGTGTACTCATAAAATCGATTAAAATTCCCGCGCGAGGCATACTTTGTCCCCTCGCCACCAGAGCACACTGCTTCGTGCCACCCGCGGCCCACTGCACTGTGTTTACTCAGTGACTCAGTCCCACGTGTGCACTGTTTATCGCCTGATGCCTTCATCATGTCTAAAGTTGTAGAAAAGAGGAAGCGTGTTGTGCTTACACTTAAGCAGCTGATCAGATCAGCTGCTGATTAAGATCAGCTGATCTTTGTTATGGTAAAATGCGTGAGTGTAAGGTGGTGATTGTGGACATAATTTCACTTCTATTCAAGTATCCGGCAATATTCAAGTATCCGGCATGTCAGCAGTCCTGTTGATGCCGGATAAGAGGGATTTTACTGTATATATATATATATATATATATATATATATATATATATATATATATATATATATATATATATATATATATATATATATATATATATATTTTATTTATTTATTTTTTTATTTATTTATTTTTTTAATTAATTTATTTATTTATTTTTGTTTTTTATTTGAGCAGAAAAATGTTGGTGACAAGGAGTTGATGCAATACAAGATGGAGGTGTCTGCATTAGAACCCACTGCCACCGGTGCTAAGGATCACAGCAGCTCAGCAAGTATGGGCTCCTCCACATATCATCCACTCTTCAGAAAACCATCTAAGAGACAGGGCTTCTTACAGTTGCAAAGAAGTCGTGAAATAGAGGTAAGAGAAAAAATTCAAAAGTACTGTTGAAGATGTTGTCATCATGTATGTGACATCTTTGACAGTCCATTCATTGAGTTATTTATTCATTAGGATTATTATTTGTTGTTGGGCCAAAGCTCAAGGTTACACAAACTAAGCCTCTGCTAGTTACACTTTTGTTTACCATTACATATCCTACAACCCCTAAAGAAATCTTAACATAAGCGACCAGAAATACTCAGTATCACTATTATAAAGTACTCAGTAGTATTGCCTTTTCTGCAGATGACTTTTTGCAGTCTGAGGAAGTGGGTCTACAATCCTCTGTAAGATACTATTATCACTAAGGTTTTTCCTCACAATCATTTGGGATTCTTTAGGTTTCAGAAGGAAATTTATGTCTTTCCCTCTGAGTTCTTTGTCATGATAGACCATACAAATTTCTGTTGGTTTGAACTATTTGCTTGCCAGTCTCTGTTATGATAACAGCACCATTATCCAACCACTCCTTAGGCTGCGGCCACACTGGTGGCAAGTGAGCGGGTGGATGAAAAGGTGAGTAAGTTGTTACAGTGGCTTGACAGGGAGTGGGTGGGTGGTGTGGGTTACTGAGTCCAAGGCAAGCTTTTCCACCAATTAATGTTGCAATATTTGGAACTTCCCATGTGCTTATTATCCAGAAATGCTATTTATCTGTTGGAGAGCAAGAGAGAGAGAGAGAGAGAGAGAGAGAGAGAGAGAGAGAGAGAGAGAGAGAGAGAGAGAGAGAGAGAGGATTTCCACTAAGAATGCATCAAGCTATAGTGCTCACGGATGAAATTAGGAAAATAATTTTTGTTATTTTGATCAAAGAAAGATGGAATCAAACAATGTTTTGTGCATCTCATTACCTTTATTCAGTATTTAGACATATTACCATTGTTTTTCAGTACAGAGTCAAAGCTCTGTGGCATAGACTGAACAAGAGTATGAAAATATTCTTTATCCAGTTCCATGGACCAGATTTTCTTGATGGTGTCTTTCAGCATGGGAACAGGGTGTATTGATGGTCTGCAGGTGCATCTTCATGGATGCTCAAGAAATCTGTGATTTTTTTTTGCCCCTGTGGCAAGGGGCTCCATCCTACATGAAGACTCTCATATTCAGATCTTAAAAAAGTGGCAGCAGGTTCTCCCTTAACACCAATGTAATTGTCACTCTTCATGGTTTTACTTTTAAGGGGAAAATACAGCCCTCCCTGACCACCAAAACCTCTGAAACATACCCATACCATGATGTAGGCCAGATGCTTCATGGTCTTCACCATGAACTTTGGATCATACCTGTTGGGGTCTTTTGATCGCCACACTGTCTGCCCAACTGACCTGATGATGTGGAAACAACTTTCATCAGGAAATACCATATGTTCCCAATCCTTAGTAGTCCAGTCTTTATAATTCCTTCATGTGGACAGTCAGCATTGGTGTTTGTGCTGCATGATATGCTGGGAGTCCAAGGCAGTCCTTGAGTAATTCATGAGTTATACAGATAGATATGTCTTTCAGCAATTCATTGTTCTTAGTTTTGATTTCCCTGGCAATGATGAAAGGCCTGGCCATCACAATTCTTCACAGCAGGTTGTCTGTGTCCTAATGTCTTACATTTCTTCCCTGACCTTGATTTCCTCTTCAAATTTGATTTCCAATCTCCACCTATAGCACATTTTACCCATATGGATGTTGTGTTTTTGGATGTGTAGACATTGCCTTATCTCAGCTAGAGACACACTTTCATGGAGTGTGACAATTCTTGTGTTCTCCACCATGGGCAAGTCTTTTTCCTCATGGTCAACTTATTGAAGCATGCAGGTACATGAGAGGTGAGAGAGAGAGAGAGAGAGAGAGAGAGAGAGAGAGAGAGAGAGAGAGAGAGAGAGAGAGAGAGAGAGAGAGAGAGAGAGAGAGAGAGAGAGAGAGAGAGAGACAGCACAACTTCCTGTGGCACACCTGACTAGGCCACTGTGACAGTTGCTAATACTCTGTAGAGTTGCCTCATGTAGCCAAAAACTCAGCCATTTCATCAATTATGATAAAATCAGCTGGTAAAGTTATGGTAAAAGCAGCATGCTGTTTTTATCCCTTGGCCTAATTACATTCATGACAACTGTACTTGTTTGTTTGTTTATCTTTTATTTTATTACCATATTTGATGGCTTATAAGATGCATGGGCTTATAAGATGCACCTCAGTTTGGGCAGGCATTGAAAAAAATAATAATAAGCACATTTAAGCTCTGAATATGAAGTGAAGGGTTTAACCTGACATTTGAAGCCCTTTCACATGTATTTAGATCCTTAGATTCCAGTATTTTTCCTGGGCAAATTTTATCATTTGTTACTTATACACAATTGTGTACGCATATTGCTTCTGTGACTCCATTATGTTGGGATAATGGAATCTGGAAATTTTAATCACTATTGCATAAACTGTATTTCATCAATATTGTACAGATCATCAACACGAGCCTCCCTACCTTGTGACACTCTCTTCATTTATAAAATATTTAGTTTTGTTTGATAGTAAACTATTTTCTATAAAATAATAGTTTCCCATTAGCTTTGAGTTTTGTTGAACATGTATGCAACACATGAACATGTATGCAAGGTAAGAATGTTAAAAGATGGGCACAATTTCAATTGTATAAAGGTGAGTTTTACCTAAGGAAAGCAGTGAATGTTGCTCATGTCGCCAGGTTTGGTGTGTAACCAACTGCGAGTTTGTTTTGGTACTTGCAATGTAAGCGTCATCACTTAATTTCTTCCAGACTGGTGTTATTGTATGTGAATTACTGGTATGTGAATTACTGGTATGTGAATTACTGTTATACATTGTTACCTTGCAAAGAAGACTTGTTTTTTGTGGTGTAGAAATGATCATCACTTTGTTTATGTGTGCAAAGATGTTTAGGGTTTGATTTAAGGGCCACTGTTGCCATAGACTAGCCACTGCCCCAAAGCTGAACCTTGGTCTTATAAGATGCAGGCTCATTTTCTGAAACTGTTTTTTTTTTGGAAAAAAGGCATGTTTTATAAGCCATCAAATACAGCCTTTATTTATTTATTCATTTATTTATTTTATTTATTTATTTATTTTTCAGAAAGTGTCCAGTTCATTATTTTTGACAGATCACTTTATTGAATGACTATCCCACTGCTCCAACTATGTGCCAGCCAGAAACTATAGGCTTTTATTTTTCCACAAGGAAGGCAGACCTAGACCAAAACTCAGATTCAGAAAAAAGGGTCTATGCTGGGCAACAAACTGTCTGTTCCAGTTGAGCAACAAAAGTCAACTGAAAGTGTCTCACTGCAGGCCATAGGAAGTCTTTGCTCATTCCATGCTCACCTCCTGTCAGTGTAGCCACATCTATTTGATACAATGTTTCCACTTTTCTCACTGTTGGCTGCACTCTTTTGTATGCTCACAATTGTTGCCATTGTGGCAGCAGCTCAACACACCAACTGGTGTGTCATGGTATGTTAATAATATCTAAGTTGTGCGTGAGATGCACTTTACAGATAGTGCACATCTTTTGTTTATTTATGTAGGAGGTTACGTGTTTCTGGTGCCCTTGCTGGATGTACACATTCTGGCTTTCATCATTAAAGCCAAATGCTGTACATCTGCCTGTTGATTTACCCCTACCACACTGATCTATGAGTTAAATGGTAGCAGAGTGTAGTTGTGACAGGGGTAAGGAAATTTAGTGATCTAGAAGAAAAAATGAAGTTCAGATGGGTAACTGCAGCAGAGGAAGAGGCAGTAGGCACCTGCCGAAATGATAATTACTCCCAGTAAGATCTAAAGCACTGGATCAGGGGATGCTGTAAATCTATCATTAAACCCAGCTGTGACCTCACTCAACATTTCCCTTTGTGTCTCACAACACAAGGGGGCAGTCACAGCCTGCCCTCTAAAGACAACTCTTCCTTCACACAAAACTACAAGCACCTAATTACACACACACACACACACACACACACACACACACACACACACACACACCCTTCACTCAAAATTCATAATTATCATGGCAACTCCTACACCAGTCTCAGAGTCCCCATCTGGGGAGGGGACCACAAATGTCCCCAGGTCAGATTGCTCTTCTGGTATCAACCTTAAGTGTCTTGACACCCCCCTCAACTTTTTCTTCATTAACTTCTGCAGCATTTGTGGTATTAGATCTAATTTTCAATCTGTAGAACACTGCCTCTCCTCTACTAAACCTCATCTTTTCCTCACTAAAACACAGGTGTCTGAGGCAACTGACAGTAGCCCTTTTTCTGTTCCATCCTACTTTCTCTATCCTCACTTTCAGTCCAAAGTTGGATGTTGCATCAATGTGTGCAACAACCTAAGCTGCTCTCATGCCCCTGCTATTCAGTCTTCTGAGTTTTCCACCATCTGGCTACGACTACAAAGTCACTCTCAGACTAAATATATCTGTGCTGTATACCTCTCACCTAACTCCTCTGACTACAAGAAATTCTTTGACTACTTTTTTTTTTTTATGTAGGAAGGACACTGGCCAAGGGCAACAAAAATCTAATAAAAAAAAATGCCCACTGAAATGCCAGTCCCATAAAAGGGTCAAAGCAGTGGTCAAAAATTGGTGGATAAGTGTCTTGAAACCTCCCTCTTGAAGGAATTCAAGTCATAGGAAGGTAGAAATACAGAAGCAGGCAGGGAGTTCCAGAGTTTACCAGAGAAAGGGATGAATGATTGAGAGTACTGGTTAACTCTTGCGCTAAAGAGGTGGACAGAATAGGGATGAGAGAAAGAAGAAAGTCTTGTGCAGTGAGGCCGCGGGAGGAGGGGAGGCATGCAGTTAGCAAGATCAGAAGAGCAGTTAGCATGAAAATAGCGGTAGAAGACAGCTAGCTATGCAACATTGCGGCGGTGAGAGAGAGGCTGAAGATGGCTGTATTTGTTGGCTCATAAGACGCACCTTTTCTCCAAAAAAAAGTCTCAAGAAATGAGCCAGCATCCTATGAGGCCAAGGTTCAGCATTAAGGCAGTGTTTGGTGGTAAGTCTATGGCAACAGAGGCTCTAAAATCAAACCCCAGACATCTTCACACATGTAAACAAAGTGATGATTGGTACTACACAACAAAACAACTCTTTCTTTCAAGGTAACAATATATAATAAGTCATACTTACTGGTAATTCACATAGAATGGCACCAGTCAGGAAGAATTTGCCTAAGTGACCATGCACCATGCATTGCATGTACCAAAACATACATGCGATTGGTTACATGCTGAACCCGGTGACACAGGCAAGCTTCACTGCATTCTTTACAGTGTGATGCTGTTTCTCCTTGAGGTTAAATTGCACCTATCTTTTAACATTCCTATGAACAAACTTTATTACCCCTGTAGTCTCTCACACTCACTGCTGACGCCATATGTTTACTTGTACATGTTTACGTCTGACAACAGGATTGGTACATAGGCTACTAGCAAATATTAAAGTTTTTAAATGCAAAATATTGGGATCTAATAATGATCTAAATGCATGTTAGTCCTCAAATATCAGGTGAAATCCTTCATTTCATATTCAGAGCTTAAATCCACTCATTTATCTTTTTATTTCATTGTATTTCATATTCATTTTGTATGTATTTCATACTGTATGGAGTATGCTTTACATGTCTGGGGGGTTCCATTCATACCACTCTTCTCGACAAGGTGGAATGAAAAGCTTTTCGTCTCATCAACTCCTCTTCCTCCAACTGACTCTTCAGCCTCTCTCTCATCGCTGCAGTGTTGCATCTCTTGCTACCTTCTACTGCTATTTTCATGCTAACTTCTCTTCTGATCTTGCTGATTGCATGCCTCCACTCCTCCTGCGGCCTTGGTGCACAAGACTCTTTTTTCTCTCACCCTTATTCTGCCCACCTCTAATGCAAGAATTAACATGTATTCTCATTCATTCATCACTTTCTCTGGTAAACTCTGCAACTCCATGCCTGCTTCTGTATTTCCACCTTCCTATGGACGTGATATTAAAAATCTAGTCTGGTTAAGTCGGCCTGGAATAGCATCTGCTTTAACCCCTAAGGCTGGAACTGTTCAGGAGTGAATTACATCTGCTGCTGTAATTACAATACGAATTTGTGTATTTATAGGGAGAACAGTTCGATTATCAACATCCAGAAGCCGAAAGCCCGATAAGTCTAGTTCGTTAGTGGGAATTATGTTTATGAATTCCTTTAAGAGGGAGGTTTCAAGACACTTATCACTCAGTTTTTTTGACTACTGCTTTGGACCCTATTCAGGGACCAGCATCTCAGTGAGGCTTTTTTTTGTGGGGGAAGGGGCCTCTTGGCCAGTTACTCTCTTACATATACAAAAAAAGAAAAAATAAATAAATAAATAAATAGATAAATAAATAAATAAAAAATAAAAAAAGGGCTAAGGGCCTAAAAGGTGCCAAGTTCGTATGGAGACAAGTTATGACCACTGAAAAACAAGAGTTGAAGGCATGGCAAATTGTCACTAATGTTGGCAAGAAGAAACAAGCTGTTACAGTAACCCTTTCATTCCTAGAAGGAAGCAAGGTGAGGAGCAAGATTTTTGAGGAGATGGACATTGACAAGCTGGTAAGTGACGATGGAGTCAGTGTTTTGTTGCAACATTTGGACAAGTGGGACAAGAAAGATGAGATGTCAGTGGTGTATGAAGCATGGACAAAGTTTGACAACATCAGGAAAGAAAGGGAGGACACTATGGAGAAGTATATTTTGGAATTTGTGAAGAGAAATTCAGTTCCTAGTAAATACAAGGTGGTTACACGTAAGTGCATTTTAGCATTTAACCTACTGTACAGTGCTGGGCTAAATATTAAAGACAAACAGATAGTTGACAGCTGTGTCTTTCACTGAGCTGGAAAAGATGTCTGGCTCCATCCAGCAAGCCTTCAAGAAATTGTTTGTGAGTCAGGAAGTGTTGTCATTGGATTCAGTGTCAGGGAATAGTGTGAGTGAGAGTCCTGAAGTGGTAGTAGAGTCTGAATCAGTGTTCATTACAGAGGAAGTAAATGTCCCTCGGGGAAGAGGATGAGCAAGATTTAGAAGTAAAGGAAGAGGGAATTTAGCAAAGATAACACAAAACAGAAAAATCTTGTTGACTATTATGATAAAGTTAGAAAATGTTATGTATGTGGGTCAGAGTATCATGTGTCCAGCATATCCAGGAAATGTTTATGTGAACAGTGCAAGTGAGGAGATACACAAAGAAGCAGTCCTATACTGTTGTTGAGAGTCCTGGAATGATGTCTGTAGTGTGTGAACAGTGCAAATGAGGAGATACACAAAGAAGTAGAGTCATATACTGTTATTGAGAGTCCTGGAATGATGTCTGTAGTGTGTCCTCAGCTCCTCCTAAAGCTTGCGTAAGACTAGAAGTTTTTAGTCTTTTTGCTGTTGCTCTCTGAGACTTGAATCAAATCAAAATGGGGGTGAACATGGTGATGAAGGAAGAAGGGGGGATAGGAGAAGAGAATGGTGAGAAAAAATTCACTACTAAGTATTGTATTATCACAGCATTTCATCATATTAATTTTTAAAATGTACATACATAAATAATCTATATTTTTTCATAGCACAATATGGTAGGTGCCTTTCTTGCACTCAACTTGCTTACATGCAAATGTCCAGTCAGATGTATGTATATATTCAGTGGATAAATTGATGCAGAGGACTTGTACCCCTTGCTGAGATGATTGGATGGCATCCCAACAACTCAGGGCACAGGGCTCAAGGGGGGAAGATCACACAGAAGGAATGCCACTGGGATTGCCATTGGTGTCACCAGGGGTGTCATCAGTCCTGACAAATCCCCGAAGTGATGAGACAACACTGAGATGCTGCATCGTTGCTGTGGCTTCTTGGCTTTCAGGAGGGGAAGAGACAGACGCACCTGCTCAACCAACAGCCGTTGGGATTCCACACTGTGGTGAGGGGCAGGCATGGCAGAAACTGGCAGAAGATGATCTATGGGGTATAAAAGAGAAAAATGTGAAGAGTATGGTATAGCTCAGGATGGGGAGGGGAGTAGTGAGAGGCTACAAGTTCAGACAAGGGGGGGATAATCAAGGAGATACAAATTAAGGGAAGTCAATATTCACCTGTAGCGGGGCTCTGGTGGGAGATCCTCCAGTCTCAGGAGGCTCCTGGGGAACCAGGCGTGTTGCTGGTTTGGGGTCTCCTCATGCAAACCTGCAACACCAGGTACTGGTCCCATCCCTCAGTTTCCATCCTTTGCCACACCTTGGTGGCCATCTTGTGGAGGTGGACGTTGAGGGCTGGGAGAGATGCATCCTCATGAAGTGATGCCTTGGTGGTGAAGTCATCCCATCTGATACCGAAGGCGAACCTCAGGGTGCTGTTCTGCACTTTTTGTGGTCTGCTGATAGCTGTTTTGGAGAGAGCATGCAATGGAAAAGGAGGGTAAGTGAGAATGGGCAGTATCAAAGCCTTCACAAGACGGAGCTTAAGACCAGCTCCTGGCAGTGGGGCTGAGTCTTGGTGGTGCACAGTTGTGGGAACGTGCCGGGTCCAATGGCATGCCAGCATCACCATAGGCCTCCCCTGAGAACCACATCTACACCACTGACTATGACCCGAACCACCATATCTACACCACCAACTATGACCCCAACCACCGCCACCCTCACATGGCTATGGGAACTCACCTACCTTGGGCACTCACTGCGAGATTTCTGAACATTCGTGTTCTATAGTGTGTTGCGAGGAATTCCTATCCTAGCACCATGCCGACAAAGACAAAAACATGCGCCAAGAGTCTTCTCCGAACACTTCGTTTGCTATAGTGTTTTTTCTTTAGTATATATGCTGTGCATAACACAGTTGGCTACATACATCCATAGTATGGCCTGACAGTACACACTGGTTTATCCCTGCCCAAACATTATGAGGCTGTTCTCTACCCCACATATACTCCAATCATGAGATCACTGCAGATGCTGGTCCATATGCCAACGGGCCCCATCAAGTGTGCCCACACCCCCTCCAAGATGTCTGCAAGACGGCATCATTTTCACGCATTCTGCATAAACTGCAGAGTCATACCTCTCTCCTTCATTGCTCTCTTCACACAGTTCATCCACTCCAGACGTGGCCTTCCTCTTAATCTTTCACTTTACACATCTGACTTCATTATTCTCTTTACTAGTTTTCTGTCTTCCATTCTCTCCACATGCCAAACCATCTTAACACACACACTGATCTGATCTGCCAGTCCAGCCAACTCTCTAAAGACACCAGTTCTTCTTACCTCCTCATTCCTTATTCTGTCCCTCCATGTTACTCCACACATACTCATATGTTAATTATAGTGGGAAAATTGTTATAGTTGGGAGTTGATGGTAATGGTTCTGGTGATGGTGCTTAAAGAGATGATTTCATAAAGTGAAATGATGACTAAAGATGAGGATGCAAAAGGAAAATATGAAAGTTTATTAATTATACAAAGTGTGCAAGAAAGAATAAGTATTGATATTTGTGAACCTATAAAAGGAGAAAAGTTGTGATGACATCATGGTGGGGACAATGGTGGCTTGTTTTGATGGAAGGCTGTAGTCAGGTGAAATCCTTGAGCTGTGAGAATATTGAGGAGTCAGCCTCCTGCGCATGCAATTCCAAGGTGCAAGTTATTTTGGATGTGGAACATGTAAAAATACTGAGCTTGCAAAATTATGTGTGGATGCTAATAAAACTTAATCTGTAAAATTGTTCAGTAGTGACTTGAAGGTACCTTCTGTTGATATGAATAAATTCAGGTTTTAATAATGAAGGTATAGTCACTATATAAGACTGTGAAAAAAGAAAGAGAGAGACAAACCTTGGAGTACAAGAATCTTGCAGGCCGTGGTGTGGTGCTAATGTGATCATGCACATAAACAGAATGCCAGCTCACCAGTAATCTCACAGCTCAAGGATTTTGCATGACACCATGACAACAAGTGGGACAGATGAAACCCAGCAGCAGCAAGAGGTAGACACGCGAATTGACAACAGAAAAGACATGGCTAGGCGATTGAAACATCACTGGAAAATTAGAGAAATATCAAGGTACTGTGCACACTAGGCAAGAACTGGCATGGCTCACAACTATTCATAACCCCCAACAACCCAGAGGTGAAGTACTATCATTATCTTGCAATCAACATCAAACACCTCATTTCCATTATAGTTAAGGGGGGGGTGCTCACCACAGTGGGCTGAAAATCTGAATTAAAAATCATATAAGAAAAGTGTTGGGAGCTAAGACTTGAAACTTTCCAGATTATTTTGGATTATTATCATTTAGTTTGTTTTCAGAAAAGAATGACCTAGGTCATTATGTCATGATGCTATGGTGTAATTTGCAATTATTTGACTTAAACTGTCGTTACAACCACAGTTTTTAGTCCCTTCACCAAGCTGCCACACCTGAACTAGCTCCTCCCTTGTCACCTCCTACATGACTGGATGCAGGGCTTAATATGGGTTACAAGGTCCACTCTTAACTCATGCACCCTTCTTAACAACAGTTGTAAGGCCAGGTTACACTAATTGAGGTTGCCAGTCTGTTTTGCCCACCTACTAACAAGGGAAATACTCTAACAACAATTAACTCCCATAGCTGTGAAAGTACTGACAACCACATCTAGGGAGAAACAATTATAACATGCAGTGACACATATGGCTAAGGTGTAAAACCCTGTTGGACTATCACCCTCACTGACAAATCCTCCCACTGTCCAATAACGTGTCATATCTCTCACCAAGTAGTGTTGTTCATTACCTCCTGGACAGCAGGAGGTAGGAGGGGGTAAAGTTCACTACGCAGCTTTTCACTTAAGTTCTCTGTGGCTGAGCAGCACCAGCCAACAGTAACATTTAATACAACAAGCTCACTAACAAGGGAAATGACTACAGACAAATGCCCTCAAACACACAGCAGGGTAATTCACCACTCACTGTACAAGAACTTGGCCCACACACACGTGCAGCCGAGGAATCACTTCCTGGGTCTGGAGTGTATTATGCACAACTACACTCCCTGGCAGGCTACTATGGAGATTCCTATACTATGCAAGTAGGCCGGGGCGTATGGCCAGTAATGACTCACTTATCCCCTTCAAGCAACTGACCTGACTAACTGTAATCCTGCCTCGGTCTCCACCAGATATTATTGCCTGTCTTAATACATCTGTTCTGTGTAAGCGCTGGGTAGTGACTGATTGTGGGAAAAGCGTGCTAAACACTCCCACTCTGCTGCTACCGGGGGTTGGGGGGTGGCGACCCTACCATACATCATTACCTACTACAGTCAGCAAACTTATGCCCCTGTAATAGGAGCATTCCTGTCTATCCCCTTCTTTATACAAGGGAGCTTCACCTGTATTTGTCCAGTCATCTGGCACCTTGCCAACAATAAAGCACACATTCAGTAATCTTATCAACCACAATATAATGCTTTCCCCAGTATTTTTCAAGTATTCTACAGCACATTCATCTAAGTTTACAGCTTTCCCTTTCCTCATTTCCCTCACAGCCTCTTGTACTTTCTCTCCCTTGATTGTCAGTTTAATACTCCTAATGCATTGGCTTTATTTCCTCCATCAACTGCAGTAATCACTGTTTCATCTTCTACATTCAACAATCCTTCAAAACATTCCACTGACTGTATTCTATTAGTGCTTCTCTTACAGCTTGAATCCCAGCACTCCTGACATATGATTCATCCTCCTCGGCCACACACCAGGCAACTCTCAGCCTAACACACAAAACATCTCTCATGTAACAGTTTTTGAGAAGGATTACTAATTGCTATAGTTACCACCAATTAATCTGATGTACAAGTCACATTACCTTCTCCCATAAGGTTGGGGGTTGGTGGGTAAGATTGTAAATATCACTTTTCTGAGAAAAATTTGAGGCATAGCTGCACCATCTGGCAACCCTGATGATTTACAGCATAATCACAATAATAATTGAGTCATTGCCTGAAATATAATCTCTACACTGTTAATGTTTAATTTTGCATGATGGTATTCACATGATACCCATTCTCTGCTGTGAAAAACTGTACACACATTTTGATGAAATGCTTAAAAATACAACACTACTTGATAATTTGGACTCTTCACTAGGCCTGTCTTAAGACCAAGAGTAGTCATAGTGTGGACAGTAAGCTTCATTGTTCTGAAGTGGAGGAGTGTGTAGTGTCTCTTCTACACATTCCCCCTCCACTACTTGCTGCTGGCATACTACAATCATATGGGGGGCTTATAAATGAGTAAATTATTGAGAGAAAAGAGACAGCATTCTCTTGCTGGAGATGTACAGAAAAAAAAAAATACAGGGACAGAAGTAAAAGTGATGTGATGTATCTCACCAGACATCAGCCTCTGCTGTCCACAATGACATGCCCAAACTCTGTGAATCAGTGTAGCTTGTTCTCTCTACTTCTTAGAATCATGATTCATCAAGATTTGACAAAGAAGCATCATTATTAGAAGCAACAAAAGAGGAGCAGTGAAAACAAAATGCTTATTTTAATTACATGGAAACTGAAAAGCTTGTATTTTCATAATTTGTGCAAAAATGTGGATGAAACATAACTGTATTTTCTGTCTACCAAATGAATTTGAAACTGCCTGAGCAACTGAAGCAACAACCACCTTTCTGGGGTTGAGTGAGTTTGGAATGTTCATCTGTCTCTATCTGTACAACAGGCTGGTAATCCCTCATAATGGCCTAGGCAAAGCCACAGACTCGTGCATTCTTCACATTCCTAGCCCTGTCAGCCCTTGTCTAAATGTTCATAATGAGAAAAATCTTTAAATTCTTTTTTTATTGAAAGGAGGATAGAAAAAACTAATCTAATCATATTTAGAAACCAACTGTACAGGGCAGGAAAGCATCCTTAAAAAGTCATTCAAATTTCAAGTGGCTGTATCACAAAACTTTTTTTTACATTTGAAATCCATCTCAGCTGTTTATGCATTGATTTCAATGAAAAAAGACTCAGAAATAAGGGAGTGTGAGTATTTTAAGATAACTGTGGTGAGAGTAAGACAGTGGAGAATCCAGTGGTTAACTATGGTCTGACCATTTTGAATTGGGCATTTGAGCGTTGTCATTTCCAGATATAACCTGGCCTGTGACACTGCAACACTCACACCGAGACACATCTCAAGTCATGTGCTTCCTACCTCAAAATTAAATGGTGTTGTAGTATATATACAAAGTGGTGCTCTAAAAAAAGCAAGTTAGTGTAATATGTGTTTTTAATGATACTTTAATTTTTTTTTTTTTTTGCAAACACCACAATACTCAGCAGTGTTTCCTCCAAGCGTTGTCACTTTTTCATGGGTGAATGAATGAGGTCATAACTTTTTTTTTTATGTAGAAGGGAAACTGGCCAAGGGCAACAAAATTCCAATGAAAAAAAAAAAAAACCCACTGAGATGCCAGTTCCATAAAAGGGTCCAAAATGGTAGTCAAAAACTGAAGGATAAGTGTCTTGAAACCTCCCTCTTGAAGGAATTCAAGTCATAGGGAGGTGGAAATACAGAAGCAGGCAGGGAGTTCCAGAGTTTACCAGAGAAATGGATGAATGATTGAGAATACTGGTTAACTCTTGCATTAGAGAGGTGGACAGAATAGGGGGTGAGAGAAAGAAAAAAATCTTGGGCAATGAGGCTGCAGGAGGAGGGGAGGCATGTAGTTAGCGAGATCAGAAGAGCGGTTAGCATGAAAATAGCGGTAGAAGACAGCTAGAGATGCAACATTGCGGCGATAAGAGAGAGGCTGAAGACAGTCAGTTAGAGGAGAGGAGTTGATGAGATAAAAAGCTTTTGATTCTACCATGTCTAGAAGAATGGTATGAGTGGAACCCCCAGACATGTGAAGCATACTCCATACATAGACAGATAAGGCCCTTGTACAGAGTTAGCAGCTGGGGGGTGAGAAAAATCTGGCAGAGACGTCTCAGAACGCTTAACTTCATAGAAGCTGTTTTAGCTAGAGATGAGATGTGAAGTTTCCAGTTCAGATTATAAGTAAAGGATAGACCGAGGATGTCCAGTGTAGAAGAGGGGGACAGTTGAGTGTCATTGAAGAAGAGGGGATAGTTGTCTGGAAGGTTGTGTTGAGTTGATAGATGGAGGAATTGAGTTTTTGAGGCATTGAACAATACCAAGTTTGCTCTGCCCCAATCAGAAATTTTGGAAAGATCAGAAGTCAGGCATTCTGTGGCTTCCGTGCATGAAATGCTTACTTCCTGAAGGGTTGGACATCTATGAAAAGACGTGGAAAAGTGCAGGGTTGTATCATCAGCGTAGGAGTGGATAAGACAAGAAGTTTGGTTTAGAAGGTCATTGATGAATAATAAGAAGAGAGTGGGTGACAGGACAGAACCCTGAGGAACACCACTGTTAATAGATTTAGGAGAAGAACAGTGACTGTCTACCACAGCAGCAATAGAACGGTCAGAAAGGAAACTTTAGCTGAAGTTGCAGAGAGAAGGATAAAAGCCATAGGAGGGTAGTTTGGAAATCAAAGCTCTGTGCCAGACTGTGTTAATCCAGTCACTTCCTCTTGTGCCGCCAGCCAGGACGGAAGCTACCTTTCCCACTTGTTCTCGTCACCTCCACAGTCAAGAAAAGCTTATTTACTCTGTAAATAAGTATTTTTGGAAGAAAAGGCTAATAGGGTGCCATTACTTGACCTCTCAAGAGCTGTTGCCCAGACAGCAAAAGCCACCAACATCAGTGAGGCAACAGTTAGAAGAATTTCTTCATCTGCCAATGAAGCTCATGTGACACAGAGGCCACCAGCATATCCTGTGTCCTCACCAACAAAGAACTGCCCTGCAACCATAACCAATGTTGATGACTTTGACAAAATCTATGGTGAGAAGGACAGTTTTGGGATTTTATGCATGGAAGAAGATCCCAACACTATGCAAAGTAAAGGAAGAATTGGAGGAAAATATTTCCTTCAAAGGATGCACATTGAATCTCTATGGAAGATTCTCAAAGAGATTGGATTTAGATATGGAAAAAGTCATAACTAAAAAATAAAAATATAACATCATAGTTTAAGAGAAATATCATATCCAAAAGGAAACCCATCACATTTAAACGGAATTCACAATAGAGAGAGAGAGAGAGAGAGAGAGAGAGAGAGAGAGAGAGAGAGAGAGAGAGAGAGAGAGAGAGAGCAGCTTGACTGACTGACAGGCAGGAGATTTTTCTCAAATTCTAATGATTCATAGGCAAGTATAGATCTCTGATAGAAATAAATTTGCATGAAATGTAGATTGTATATGCAGAGAGAGAGAGAGAGAGAGAGAGAGAGAGAGAGAGAGAGAGAGAGAGAGAGAGAGAGAGAGAGAGAGAGAGAGAGAGGTAGTTTGACTGACTGACAGGCAGAAGATTTTTTCTTAAATTCTAATGATGCATAAGCAAGTATAGATCTCTGATGCAAATTTAGTGCCCACGGAAAAAAATTCACTTGTGGCAGACGATAATTACTAAATCCTATCACTGGTTTAAAAGAAATACAAATATTGACACTTTTATAGATTTTTAATTGATAATGGAATAATCCGAATAATAATAATAAAAAGAAAGGAATTCAGAAATACAAAATAAATAGTAGCGTATTCTTCAATTACATAAAAACTACGATGGAGATATTTTTGCGACTACTGAGTTGTGGGGGAGACCAGAGAATAAATAAATAAGTAACAAACATAACCAAAAAGTATGTATAGACCTGAGGACAGTCTCACACAGTGATCTCGAACCAGGTGGTTTCACTAGTCACGTGGAGAAAACCAACAAAAAAAGAACGAAAAAATGCGAATATCTATCCACTCAGAAATAGTTTATCAACAGGAATATCTGAGGAGAATCCGAGAGGGTCTGAGGAGAATCCGAGAGGGTCTCCTTTAGTAAAATTATTGTTAAACAAACACTTACTTAATATTACAGGAATTGAGGAGGAGATTATCAGACTGCATGCTCACCTGAGGAGAATCCGAGAGGGTCTGGCTTTGCTTGTGAGGAAATCGGCGGGAAACTAAGGATAAAGGTTTCCAATGGGGAAATTTATTAAGAGTTATAATTTTGTTTTTCAGTGGGGGGGCGACTAGGTTGTGAGTTCAGGGATGAAAAATATGAATAATTAAGTTACTGTTTACTTTATAGTTGTGACTTTAAGAAGTTTAATTCAATGGACTTTTGAAATCAATTGGGGAATTAGTCAAAGTCTGGTATCTCTTCCTGGCTTGCGTAGCAACAGGGGTAAGAGGACGGCGAAGCAAAGAAGACTTATTAGATTCGTCAACCTCATTGGCGCGGCGTAATTATCTGGGATTTGTTTGAGCTGGTTTAAGACCTTACCATTATAGAATTAATTTTATCGTATTAAGGGCTCCCCATTATCTGGGATTAGGTGAAAAATTCGCCTCTATAACCTGGCCAAGCAAGAGAAATTACGTTTATTCACAGGGTAAATTTATGATAGAAGTGGTCAACACAGTGACGCTGAGAGGGGGGGGGGGAAAGCAAGGACAAAAGGACACTGAGGAGAGGAGGGGAAGGGTGGGGGTTAGTCACATGGTACTGAGACTCTGGTCATCCCCACACATTACATGGGCCTTAGCCTAAAAAAAAAAGTAGAAATATACATAATTATTTTTCCAGCACTACACGAGCCTTTCATCCGTTCTAGAATTTTTCGCCTCTCTTTTTTCTCCTTACCAAAAAAAATATAATAACACCTTCACATCCGAGTAATTAGAAACTCCCCTCACCACCACACAACCAAGCCAGGCTGACGAACTGCACGTGATTGCTGTCGGGAAATAACTCTGACATTCTCTCCCATACAATGGCTTGTGGGCCATATCACCACAATGTCCCTTGGAGACATAACTCGGCTCTTTCTCTCATCTTAAGGAAGAAAAAGAATTCCACCCCAACCAGCCTCTTGACCTCCTGTGGTGTGAGGACTTAACCTTAAGTCACTCCGTCACTCTCTGAAACGAGATTCGGCCACCCCAGTACTCGGTTCCTTCCACTCGAACAGTCATTTACTCATCCACACATTCACTCACACCACGAGATACTACAGATGATTACGCGAAGCGCTCACCACGTCCTGAAGTAAACCACCACAGAATGGCCCGAATGGGTTGTCGAGTGCAGTAGTAGTCTGCGAATTAAAGTGGTTCCTTATTCCTTCTCAAATTCTTACATCACCTCTCACATAGTACCCATACCCGTCATACCACGATTCATTACAACCAGTCCAGCCAGACCATGCAAAAGTAATGGGGGGGACTCTATTTACCCCAAGTACTCTGCTCTTTTCTATACCGTTCTTCCAGCAACATTAACATTCCTCAATATAGCGTCTGGGACGGTTACGCACTCTAGGCGGTAACACTTCAGTTTCTATATCAGGTTGGAACACTGTGTCTTGAGCCGCAACTACGTACTCTTCCTCACTGTGAAACTGTTTGATCTTTTCTGCCGCTCTTTGCACCATCTTTCCCGAGAAAGGGTCTTTCACCACATAACCACCGCCTCCTCTTAAAACTTCCACCACCTTATATGGGCCGTCCCAACGAACACACAGTTTCTTACACACTCCTGACTCTGTAGTTTCTCGCTTCACCCACACCAACGCCCCAATGTCTACCTTCTGCTCCTTGCGTTTCCTGTTGGCCGCATTACGGTATTTCCGAGTCATTTTCTCGTGTGTTTTCCGGATCAGCCAGCGGACCACATCCACGTCTTGCTCGTCACCATCAACTGCGGGTAGCCTGGCACCCACCACTCGGGGCGCATGCCGGGAGAAAAACGCGAAGAAAGGTTGTTGGGCGATACTGGTATGGACGGCGGCATTCATAGTGGCCTGACACACACGGAGTAGGCGAGGCCACCGTAGCGGGTAACCTCGGCACATGGAAGCCAAGATGGATTTGAGCGTGCGATGGAGTCGTTCAGTGATGGCGTTCCCTTGCGGGTGGTAGGGAGTGGTGTAACAGAGGGTGATGAGGTGTTGCTGGCAGAATTGTTGGAAGATCTGGGAGGTGAACTCGCCCCCGTTGTCCAGGACGATGGAGTGAGGAGTCCCGAAGTCGGTAATGTACTGCTGCAGCGCCTCTACAATTCCCTCTGATAGTTTGTTTTTGAGTGGATAGAACTTCACAAATCGGCTAAAGTGATCTACGATAGTCAACACATATCGGTAGCCACCACTGCCTGCAATTATGGTCCTCAGGTCTATACACACCCCTCAGGCACATTTCCCCATTTATTCACTTATTTCCAGTCTCCACCTCTTTCGGTTAGTTGCGAAATAAATCCCACCGCTGCCACCAGTTTAGTGCCCACGGAAAAAAATTCACTTGTGGCAGACGATAATTACTAAATCCTATCACTGGTTCAAAAGAAATACAAATATTGACACTTTTATAGATTTTTAATTGATAATGGAATAATCCCAATAATAATAATAAAAAGAAAGGAATTCAGAAATACAAAATAAATGGTAGCGTATTCTTCAGTTACATAAAAACTACGATGGAGATATTTTCGCGACTACTGAGTTGCGGGGGAGACCAGAGAATAAATAAATAAGTAACAAATATAACCAAAGAGTATGTATAGACCTGAGGACAGTCTCACACGGTGATCTCGAACCAGGTGGTTTCACTAGTCACGCGGAGAAAACCAACAAAAAAAGAATGAAAAAATGCGAATATCTATCCACTCAGAAATAGTTTATCAACAGGAATATCTGAGGAGAATCCGAGAGGGTCTGGCTTTAGTAAAATTATTGTTAAACAAACACTTACTTAATATTACAGGAATTGAGGAGGAGATTATCAGACTGCATGCTCACCTGAGGAGAATCCGAGAGGGTCTGGCTTTGCTTGTGAGGAAATCGGCGGGAAACTAAGGATAAAGGTTTCCAATGGGGAAATTTATTAAGAGTTATAATTTTGTTTTTCAGTGGGGGGGGCGACTAGGTTGTGAGTTCAGGGATGAAAAATATGAATAATTAAGTTACTGTTTACTTTATAGTTGTGACTTTAAGAAGTTTAATTCAATGGACTTTTGAAATCAATTGGGGAATTAGTCGAAGTCTGGTATCTCTTCCTGGCTTGCGTAGCAACAGGGGTAAGAGGACGGCGAAGCAAAGAAGACTTATTAGATTCGTCAACCTCATTGGCGCGGCGTAATTATCTGGGATTTGTTTGAGCTGGTTTAAGACCTTACCATTATAGAATTAATTTTATCGCATTAAGGGCTCCCCATTCTCTGGGATTAGGTGAAAAATTCGCCTCTATAACCTGGAAAAACAAGAGAAATTACGTTTATTCACAGGGTAAATTTATGATAGAAGTGGTCAACACAGTGACGCTGAGAGGGGGAGGGGGAAAAAGCAAGGACAAAAGGACACTGAGGAGAGGAGGGGAAGGGGGGCGGTTAGTCACATGGTACTGGGACTCTGGTCATCCCCGCACATTACATGGGCCTTAGCCTAAAAAAAAAAGTAGAAATATACATAATTATTTTTCCAGCACTACACAAATAAATTTGTATGAAATATACATTGTATATGCAGAGGGAGAGAGAGAGAGAGAGAGAGAGAGAGAGAGAGAGAGAGAGAGAGAGAGAGAGATGGTGTGTGGGGAGTGAGATTATCAGTGACACATAGGCTCTAATCCAATAATTGGCCCTGTACAAGGTTTGGCAGCATCAGAGGTTGGGGAATCCCCGGAAACGACAATGCCCAAACGCTCAATTCAAAATGGTCAGACCACAAATTGGCATACAAAGGCATTCTATCATAATATTTTAGACTCTCAACCCAAAACCAAGTAATGAAGCAACAGAACAAAGAAAAATTAAACAAAACAACAGTGAATCACACAATCATCTAATACAAGGTGTAATAAAAAAACTATCTGACCTTGAATTTGTTAACACAAAGTAATAATGCATGAGCAAAATCTGCATGGTTAATTAGGTGGCTGAGTCCTTACTAAGCATGCTCAAAAATTTTCATGTCTGTAAGTGGCAATAGTCGTCTGCAGTGATTCTTTGAGTACAGACGTGAAGTGTGCTGCAAGATTTTTCTTTTTGAGTCAAGATGACCCGGCACATTGAGCAGAGATACTGTATCAAATTCTGCCAAAAACTTGGTGATACACAATCCTAGACTATCAAGAAGATTCAGAAGGCTTTTAGAGATGATGCTATGGGAAAAACACAAATAAAGGAGTGGTACAACCAGTTAAATGGTGTTAAACTGATGATGACCTGTTTTTTTTACTATAGAGGTATTGTGCATCATGAATATGCACCACTAGGTCAGACGATTAACAAAGAATGCTACCTGGGTGTTCTTCACCCCCTTAGTGAAGCTGTGCAGTGAAAACGACTCAACCTGTGGGTAGCAAAGAATTGGTAACTCCATGACAACACATCTGCTCATTCTGCAACCGTTGTCCAAGCATTCCTCGTCAACCATAACACACTACTTGTTTGTCAGGCTTCTTACTCCCCAGGCTTGGCTCTATGACTTTTGGCTATTCCCAAAGCTCAAAAATACACTCAAAGGGAGAAGATTTCAGTCAGCAGAGGACATTAAGCAAAATTCAATGGCACATCTCTACAGCATCCCAAAAAGTTTTTTCCAGAAATGTTTCCAGCAGTGGGAGGAATGCTGGCAGAAATGTGCAGACTCCAAAGGTGAATACTTTGAAGGAGACTAAATAAAAATTGTGAATTTTTTAATATTACTTGTTTTTGGCCTAAGGTCAGATACCTTTTGATTACATATCATTGTACCACATTCACCCCATGTTGAATACATTTAATGCATCAAACTTACAACTACTTAACATTACACAAAAACCCATTACTTCATGAATAGGGTAACCTATCTACAGGTCTCCTAATCCTAGTAGAGCAACAAACTCGTAGCAATGTTTTAAAATTTTGTGCAACAAAATGTTTTTATAAAAACTTTCCAAGCATTTTGCAAAAAATTTTGGCTTCTCAAAGAAAAAAAAGAAAATATTTGCAGCAAATTAAACCCAATGAAAAAAAATGCATTGTTATGCTAAAGACCAGAGTAGTATGACATAGTATGATCTATCCTGCATGTGAAGCACATGACTACAATAAAAACTGTAAGAAGAGTTAGATTTGTTAAGGAACCCCAATTTTGGAGGGGTGGAAAGGGGCATGAAAAGTTGGGGTAGGTATGGAGAGGGAGGTAAGGATCATAGAATTTGTCTATATAATAGTTTTGACTTTACTTATTACTTTCCTTTCAATACAATCAATGATAATAATTTTTCAGAATAAGCTGCACTATACTCCCCTTAAGGCTAGGCTGTAGGTAGTGCACTTGTGATGTTCTTGACACTTCCACAAATTTGAATTTTCGAGATATCTTCAATCACATTATTGGTTAGCTTTGCTTTAAGATCCCCTCTTTAAATATCAGTAGAAAAAATAATAATATCAAGTATTAATCCTTGAACAAAAATTACGGAAACAAATAAGCATAGATTATTCACTTGGATTCATTCATATGACTGGCAATACTTGCCATACCTCTAGTGTTGGCCATCATATGGATGAGTTTATATGCATTTTATATGCTTTCATCTTATTTCCACAGTTTTTCTTAATGTTTCACAATATTATTATTGTTTTCCTATTGATATAGTGGAACGTTATTTTAATACCAATCAGTTTAAAATTATCAGTTTAAAATGGCACCTAAAAGAAAGTCCAGAGATCAACTTAAAACAAACAATTTTTGTTTTAAATTAATTGAAATTTGCATTCATTGTTTTTCCACCACAAGGAACTTTCCATTAAAACAATATTTTGATTTAGCGCAAAATCAATTGAAAGCAATCTCTCATAGATCCTAACTCGTGTTAAATCAGCATTCTGGTGTGTTATGAAAAAATTAGTATGACAAGGCTAACTGATAATGTGGTTGAAAGTCTCTATATACTGTTATACTATTATATCTATAACTCTTTAGTTTATCTCCCTTCATTAATGACAACATCACCACATATGTACACTATGTCAAGAAGAGGTATTGCTTGAGATAACTTACACCTGCAAAGGAATAGTGAGCATGCAGGGCTAGTGGGATTTTTCTGCTTTTCTCCTTGATTATTGTGAAAAATTAAGTCCACATCTGCCTGATGTCTTGAGATAGGCATCACTACTTGCAATTCCCAGTGTCCTCTATACTAATTAGTTGATCATATGTACAATTTTATTAGATTCTGGGATGTTTTGAAGAGGGAAATAGTTACTTTAATGTGATATCTGTCTAGTTTGTTACATTCCTGCAAAAAATGGCAGACCCCTATAATTTCCATGCATGGAGCAGAGAAGAGTTTGTCAGTGATCTGATACTGGATACACCTTGGACAGGCAGCATGCTAAAAACATTGGGAACCCTGCTTTGTCAGGTTGACCTGTTTATTAACAATGATAATATGCTTCACTTCTTTTGAGTTGTTCCTTTTAGTCAAGTGCCTGAAGAGCAATTTCATGCTAAGCACTCAACACCTTTCCCCTAGTAGAATGCATCCTTCTCCCTTTAATGCTTTGATCAACAAAAATTATACAGTTTTGCTTATAACAAAACTTTCACTAAAAAGAAAATGGTACGAAAATGGTACCATGATATTAAATGGATGTATAGCCGGTTTTACTCATTTATTTCAGAGGTTTGTGGTGACTTCCATGCCCCTCTCACTTTGACATCTAGGAGGCTTTTACTAAGCAGTGTCCTTTCTTTACATAATGGGTGATAATGCCATTTGCGAGGAATGGAAAAGTAGGACTGTGTCTTGAGAAATAAAAAAAGTAAATCGATTTCAAAGATGATTCAAAGGTAGGCTGGATCACTGCATGTGATCCACCATGTGTATAATTTTGCGTATCATAGATATGATTTATTGTTTGCATGTATTTTGTAACTAATTTTATTAATTTTTTTTTTTTACAGCAAATAAGTTGGCAGAGTTTTAAATGGCAAAATCAGATGACACATGCTCTTGTATCCCGACTTGGAATCACTAAGGAGTTGAAAGGTCATAGAGGATGTGTGAATTGTATTGAGTTTAACACAGAAGGAAGGTAAGCAGATGAACTTGGTTTCATTTATATTAGTATAAATGGTTTTCTTGACATGTTTATTTTAGAAATATGTATATCCATATGACATGCCACTTGTCAGAAATGTAAGATTACTTAGAGTGAAAGTTTCAGTAAATTATCTGGAATATTTTACTCTTTAACTTATATCAAGATGACTGGTATGTTGTACCTCAAATATTATCTTTATCTTTAGTGTCTTTTCTTCAGTATGTTATTGACAGTGGTGCTTTCTAAGATGCAGTTGATGTAGCAGGTCCATGTACATATGGTGTTTAAAAATTCTGTAATGTACAGTCATGCCTACTAATTTCTAACCCCTTGGAAGCTGAAGTTAAGGTCAGTAAACTCTGGGCATTTGCTTGAACAAGCCACTACCTCTCCCTTCCCCCTTAAACATACCCTTGAAACACTATGGGGGAGGGGCAGAGAGGGTGTCTTGTTTGAGCAAACTCCCAGAACTACCTAGCTCTGGCTCCCAAGGTGAGGAGATATGAACAGGCATTATTGTACTGTATGAATGTAAAAGCATCAGTCCTGGGCCAAGACTAGGTCCAACTCATTCCTGTTTATACCACTTACACCTAACATGGAAAGAAAATCTCTGGCATAAGCATATGTTGTGCATGACACTGGTGACTTTCATGGTCGTAAGTTGACTGACTGCAAAAAAGTTTGGTATGGTAAAGTGATTGGAAACAAGAATTGCTTGGTAGACCTTCAGAGTCTCTACACTGTTTGGTAATGTTGAAAGTCCTGCACTCTGTCTCTTTTCTTCATGGACACCCTGGGAATTTTTTTTATCCTACCTTGCAAACTAGCATACACACACACACACACATTGAGTCGTCATCGAGTAAACAAGCAGCGATCCAAGCTCCAGCAGAGAAAGATTTTGCTTGACCACGCCCACCACTAGGAGCCTAGAATATGTTCCCAGGTAGGAGCTTTGCTCAAGTAGAGTTGTCCTGTCTCCAGAAATAAAAAATAAGGGAAAATTTAAGCAGTAATAGATGTAATAAAATGAGTAAAAGCTCCAGCAAGGCGGACGCCATAGGTGGGAGCTGAATGTTGTCAACGGGGTCACCATTCCCAGGATTTGAGGAAGACAATGAACTGCATGGAAAAATGCAAGGAAGGAAAGTGGTTTTAATGGAGGGGATGTTCAGTGACCTCACTGAAAAAGTGAAAAAAAAAAAAAACATGACCTGGAAGAGGAAAACACTATGTGCCGATCTAAAAACATAATTGAAGGAAAACAGTGATATTGCTAAAAAAACAGGAAAATGAAGTGATACGGATGAAAAGTGAACATCAAATCTGGAGGAAGGAAAAAGAGAAGAAAAAGTTAACCTTACAAAAATCATAGTAGCACAAAAGAAGGAAAAGACAGATTTAAGTAAAGAAATTGTGAAAGTGATCAAACAGAAGGAATCAATGGTAAGGGACACAGTGGACAAAAATAAATGTATTGTTATGTATGGATTAAAAGAGGAAACAGAGCCTGTAAGATACAAGAGGGAAAAAGGACAAAAAAAGGTAGCAGAAGATGTTGTAAGAAATATACAGAGAGAAGGTGAGGACTGGATAAGTGAAATTGAGGAAATACATAGACTGGGGAAGTATACAGAAGGAGGAGAGCAACCACTGACAGTAAAATTTAGGGCACAAACAACAGCCATGGAAGTGATATTGTATGCATGAAAACTGGACAAGATAGAGCAATACAGGAAAGTTTGGATAAAGAGGGACATGAATGAGGAGGAGAGACTCAAGGTAAACGATCTAATAAAAGAAGCAAAGACAAAAAACAAGAACAGAATGGAGGAAGAGAAAAAAAAGTTGTATTGGAAGGTAAAAGACGAAAGGCTCAGGAAGTGATATCTGACAGAAAAAGAATAGAAACTGTAAATAATGTATGGAAAAATATAAAGTGGACAGTGGCATATACAAATATAAATGGTTTAATATCAACATTGCAAGAATTGAATAATTATATTAAGATAAAGCAGCCCGACATCATGGGTATTACTGAAGTTAAACCAAATGAAACAACAGAAAATATGAGAATTGGTATTAGTAATTATAATGTGTGGATAAAACATAGAAATAAAAAGAAAGGGGGAGGAATCATGTTACTCACAAAGAAGAGTATAATAGTGGAAGATGTTGAAATGGGAGAAAGAATAGCAGAAATAATTAGAATTAAAACAAAAAGGAAGGGAGAAGGAAGAAGAGATTTTGCATTGGCTTATGTACCCCTAAAGACAAATGGATGGACACAAGAGGATTATAAATTATTGTTAAGAAATACTAGTAACTGTTTGGAGAGAATATTGATGTAGAGTAATAATATAACACTTATGGGTGACTTTAATTGCAAGGAGGTATGCTGGGAAGAGTGGACCATGGACGGAGGAGAAGAGTCATGGGGATATTTGCTTCTGAATTGAATAATGACAAATACTATGACCCAATGGATTGGAGAAAATACAAGATTTGGGGATAATGAAGAGGCATCTAGGCTAGACTCATTGTTTACAAAGGAAATGGACATCATTGAAGGAATAAATTATCATTGCCCACTAGGTAAAAGTGACCATCTGTTAATTGAATTCAAGGCAGTGGTCCAATAGAAAATAGGAATGAAATTTACAAGAATGGGAGATATAATTACAGGAAAGCAGATTTTATCAGGTTGAGGGAATATTTTGCAGAGGCTAAATGAAAACAACTGTTCACGGCAAGTAATACGCAGGAAAAGTGGGGATATATTCATGGAAATTTATAATGAAGGGGTCATTAGATATGTACCGAAGATCAAAATAAAGGAAGTGAAAAAGAAAAAAGACGTTTATTATGAGATATGTAATGGCAAGAAAAGAAAAAGAAGCAGCATGGAATAGATGGAGAAAAAAGGAGGAAGTGAAAAATGGGAAGAATTCAAGAAGGCAAGAAATGAATATATTAGAATCCTGAGAGATAAAGAAAGGAATTATGAGAAAGATATAGTTAACAAATGCAAAGATGAGCCGAAGTTATTCTTCAGATATGTGAATGGGAAGATGAAATCAAGCAAACAATAGATAGATTAATGAAAGATGACGTTACATATGAAGATACACGGCTACAAGCAGAATTAATGAACAAGTGCTTCCAGTCAGTATTCACCAAAGAAAGCAAATTTAAAGGAGAAAGAGCTTGGCACAGAGACAATGTGATGAGAGAGGTACAGGTGGACATAAGTGAAATTAAGATTATGAAAGATCTGGATGTAAGTAAGGCTCAAGGACCAGATGGAGTGTCCAACTGGATACTTAAGGAATGTTGTGAACAACTGGCAGAAAGTATACACAATACCATAGTATGCTCTTTTAAGGAAGGAAAAATCCCTCTAGACTGGAAGAGAGCCAATATTGTGCCCATTTTTAAAGGAGGTAATAAAGAAGATCCATTGAATTACAGACCAGTGTCTCTAACAAGTGTGGTGGCAAAAATAGTGGAAAGAATAGTTAAAAACAGATGGATGGAATATTTAGAAAAAACACATACATTGACTGACAGACAATTTGGTTTCAGAAGTGGAAGATCTTGTGTCACGAATTTAGTGAGCTTTTATAGTAGAGCAATTGATATAATTCAAGAGAGAGAGGGTTGGGCAGACTGTGTTTATTTAGACCTAAAAAAAGCATTTGATAAGGTACCACACCAGAGACTACTATGGAAAATAAAAAATATAGGGGGGTTTGCAAGGCAACACACTGATTTGGACTACAGACTTCTTGAGGGACAGAGAAATGAGAACAGTAATAAAGAGAGAAAAATCGGAAAGGTGTAGAGTTACAAGTGAGTACCACATAATGTTTCTGGTGTATGTCAGTGATATGGTGGATGAGGTTGACAATTATATAAGTCTGTTTGCAGACAATGCAAAATTATTGAAAAGAATGGAAAACAATATGGACTGTGAAATATTACAGAAAGATCTAAATAAGATATATAAGTGGAGTAAGAAATGGGAAATGGAATTCAGTGCAAAGAAATGCAAGGTGATGGAATTAAGAAAGAGCAAAAGAGTACTGACAAGTTCCTACACCATGGGAGAAGTGGAAATTAAGAAAACCAAAAGAAAAAAAAGATTTGGGAATTACAATAAGTGATAATTTATCACCTGAAAAACATGTAAACAAAATAGTTGGGGAAACCTATGAGTAACTAAGAAACATGAAAGGGGCATTTGCTTACATGGATGAAGAGATGATGAAAAGTTGATGGAATATGTGATTCAACCAAAACTGGAATATACCACAATTGTTTGGTCACCCCATAATAAAAAGGGAATAAGGAAAATAGAAAGGATCCAAAGAGCTGCAACCAAATTGGTACCAAGTTTGAGAGATTTAACCTATGAAGAAAGATTAAGGAGATTGAAGCTTCCATCATTACAAGAGAGAAGAGAAAGAAGGAACCTGATTGCTATATACAGAGCTTTAAAGGGTAAGGATCAAGTTGACAAAGAAGACTTATTTGTGTGGGAACTCAAGAGATACAAGAGGACATGGGATGAAATTGAGGAAAACAGCAAGTAGAAGAGATATCAATAAATATGGTTTCCAAAATAGAAGCATAGAAATATGGAACAACTTAGATGAAACAGTGGTACAAGCAACAAATATTCATGAATTTAAAGTTAAGCTGGATGCTTATAGATATGGAGACAGGACAGCACAAGCATAGCTCTTTTCCTGTAAAACACAACTAGGTAAATACAACTAGCTAAATACACACACACACACACACACACACACACACACACACACACACACACACACACACACACACACACACACACACACACACACATATATCTTTCTGCCTCTCCAAGCAGACAACATCTGGATGCCTATAGATATGAAGATAGGACAGCACGAGTATAGCTCTTTTCCTGTAAAACACAACTAGGTAAATACAACTAGCTAAATACACACACACACAAACACACACACACACACACACACACACACACACACACACACACACACACACACACACACACACACACACACACACACACACACACACACACACACACTTGTATCTTTCTGCCTCTCCAAGCAGACGATCCCTAAAAAAAAGATAGCTAAGTGAATCTTTACAGCTTTGGTCAGCCTAGTGTCCCAAGTGTTTTAGACTCTTGTGTTTAAAGGAGAGATATATAAGGAGGTATATAACAAAGAAAAGGTGTAATTGGCATTATCAACTTGGGCAGTGCTGTAAGCAAGCTGGAAGAACACTTAGGAGAAGATGGCATTGTCATGGGAAAGAGAGATAAGTCAAAGAAAGACTTTTCATATATTGACTTTGTAGATGAATTCCAATTCTCTAAACTAGAGAAGAAATTAAGCAAATTAGAAGAGCTCTTGGAAGTAAAAAGATAATTAGAACAAAAAAGAAAAATTTGAGAGAGAGTTGACGAATTAGGAAACAACAAAATCAGCAAGAAGAGACTCCTGTTGAATTGTCCTCAGATGTGGATACAATAAAAGGTATTTACAAGGAAATTGCCATTTCAAATAGATGACAAGACACAAACCACCATACAAACTGGAAACATCCATCTAGATAAAAGGGAAGTCATAAAAGAATTGGAAAATCTAGATAAAAGGAAGGCCAGATGAAATATCCAGTTGGGTATTAAAAGAATGTGAAGGAATTAGGTGAGCCTTTATTTATAATATCCAGAGTCCCTAAATCAAGGCAAAGTACCAACAGTGTGGAAAAAGGCAAATATTGATCCTTTGTATAAGAAGGGAAATAAGAAGTGCCCATTGAATTACAGACCTGTCAAACTCACCAGCATTGTAAGCAACATAATAGAAAAATTGTAAGAAAAATGTTGGTAGACTACTTGGAAAATCATGAAATGGTGAAAGAGAGACAATTTGGATTTAGAAAAGATCATGTGTAACAAATATGCTAAACTAATATGGTCAGTGCCACTTGATGCATCACAAAACTGCGTGCCTATTATTTTGTCACTGTATCCACCACAAAAAAGCCACTTTGAAAACATTACTAAATTACTAAATGGTAACACTGGAGTTCTCATCCAATGCTTTGATTGACAGCAGTGGTCAGTTTTTATTATGCTTGCTGGGAGAAACATGTACTTTCTTATCAAGTGTCTGTGCACTTAATCCCTCCGCAGTCGTGAGTTACTCGCACACATTTCCATGTGCAAATTTTCCCTGATGTCTGAGGTGTGCACAAGTGAGGTTAATGTAATGAGAGTGATTGCATGCTACAAATTAAGAACCAATACCAAGGAAATATAACAGCAAACTGGAATAAATCCAGTTACGATATGCTCACTGATTTCTCTAAAGCTTCCTTAAAGTGTGACATACCTCACCACAAACATGGTGTGTATGGTGTCCCAAGATAAGTAATAGGACTTTTTGGCTCACATAAGGCACTTGTCGGAAGAAAATTCCACCATTACAGCAAGGCAGCTACAAGAACAGAATACCATGCTTCTCCAGGATGTCAGTATTTGTGTCAGGGTATCTCATCATAAGGACAATTTAAAAACAGTGGGAAGCCATCCTCAAGACACAAAAGGCTTGTGGCAACAAAGAATAATAATAAAACAAGATCCAGTAGAGAGGGAAAATGTAATGATTGACAGAGTAGCTTATGGAATAAATTTATATATATATATATATATATATATATATATATATATATATATATATATATATATATATATATATATATATATATATATAACAAGAGATGAATATGTGAAAATAGGATGAGAAGAGAAAATATGAGGAGAATGTACAGTAGACAAAAATCATGAAGAAAAAAAAAGCCCACTTTAGTGCCAGTTCCCAAAGTGAATGCCAAATAAAAAGTCATTTAACAGGATAAGTGTCTTCAAAGAGTTCAACTCATTGGAAGGAGGAAAAGCAGAAGCAGGCAGGGAGTTCCAGAGTTTATCAGAGGAAGGGATGAATAAGTGGGTATACTACTTAACTCTGCATTAGAGAGGTGGACAGAATAAGAATGAGAGAAAGAAGAAAGTCATGTGAAGCAAGGCTGTGGGAGAACAGGCATGCCGTTAGCTAGATCAGAAGAGCAGTTAACACGCAAATAGCAGTAGAAGATAGCAAGAGATGCAACATTGAAGTGATGAGAGAGAGGCTGTAGACATTGTTAGAGGAGAGGAGTAGATAAGATGAAAAGCTTTTGATTCCACCCTGCCTAAAAGAGCAGTATGAGTGGAACCCCCATACATGTGAAGCATACTCCATACATAGATGAATAAGCCCCATATATAGAGTTAACAGCTGGAGGGCATCAGAAAAATTGGTGGAGACGACTCAGAACACTTAACTTCATAGAAGCTATTTTAGCTAGAGATGACATGTGAAGTTTCCAATTTAGATTATAAGTAAAGGACTGACCAAGAATGTTCAGTGTAGAAGGGAACAGTTGAGTGTCAGTGAGGAAGAGTGGATAGTTGTCTGAAAGATTGTGTCAAGTTGATAGATAGAGGAATTGAGATTTTGAGGCATTGAACAATACTAAGTTTGCTCTGTTCCAATCAGAAATTTTAGAGATGTCAAGTCAGGCGTTCTGTGGCTTCCCTGTGTCAGCTGTTTAATTCCTGAAGTGTTGGACATATACAAAAAGACAGAAAATTGCAGGATGGTATCATCACTGTAGGAGTGGATAGGAGAAGAAGTTTGGTTTAGAGCATCATTGATGAATAATAGGAAGAGAGTGGATGACAGGACAGAACCCTGAGTAACACCACTGTTAAATGACTTAGGAGAAGAAAAGTGACTGCTTACCACAGCAGCAATAGAACAGTCAGAGAGGAATCTTGAGATGAATTTACAGAGAGAAGGATAGAAACTGTAGAAGGTAATTTGGAAATCAAAGCTCTGTACAGCCAGACTCTATCAAAAGCTTTTGATATGTTTAAGGCAAGTGAAAGTTTCACTAAAATCCCTAAAAGAGGATGACCAAGACTCAGTAAGGAAAGTTAGATCACCAGTAGAGTGGCCTTGATGGAACCCATACTGGCAATCAGATAGAAGGTTATGAAGTGACAGATGTTCAAGAATCTTCCTGTTGAGGATAGATTAAAAAACTTTAGAGAGGCAGGAAATTAATGCAATAGGATGTTAGTTTTAGGGATTAGAGTGGTCACCCTTTTTAGGAACAGGCTGAATGTAGACAAACTTCCAGCAAGGAGAAAAGGTAGATGTTGATAGACAGAGTTGAAAGAGTTTGATTAGGCAAGTTGCAAGCATGGAGGCACGGTTTTGGAGAACAATAGGAGGGACCCCATCAGTTCCTATAAGCCTTCCAAGGGTTTTGGTCAATAAGGGGATGGAAAACATCACAGCCAAAAATCTTAATAGGTAGCATGAGGTATTCAGAGGGTGGAGGAGAGGGAGGAACAAGCTCTGAATCATCCAAGGTAGAGTTTTTAGCAAAAGTATGAGTGAAGAGTTCAGCTTTAGAGATAGATGAGATGGCAGTGTTGCCATCAGATTGAAATAAAGGAGGAAAAGATGAAGAAGCAAAGTTATTGGAAATGTTGTTGGCCGGGTGCCAGAAATCATGAAGGGAGTTAGATCTTGAAAGATTTTGACACTTTCTATTAATGAAGGAATTTTTGGGCAATTGGAGAACAGACTTGGCATGATTCCAGTTAGAAACATAAAGTGCATGAGATTCAGGTGATGGAAGGGTCAAGTACCCTTTATGGGCCACCTATTTATCATGAATAGCATGGGAACAGGTTGTGTTAAACCAAGGTTTGGAAGGTTTAGGTTGAGAGAAAGAGTGATGAATGTACACCTCCATGCCAGACACTATCACATCTGTTATGTGCTCAGCACACTGTGTCTCTGACACTGTCTCTGGCACAGAAGCTGTAGTCATTGCAAGGAAAATCAGAATAATACCTTCTCAGGTCACCCCAATTAGCAGATGCAAAATGCCAGAGGCACCTTTGCTGAGGGGGATCCTGAGGAACGATTGGAGCGATAGGACAAGATACAGATACGAGATTGTGATCAGAGGAGCCCAACAGAAAAGATAGGGTGACATCATAAGCAGAAGGATTAGAAATTAGGAAAAGGTCAAGAATTTGGGCATATCTCCAAGATGGTCAGGAATACAAGTAGGGTGTTGCACTAATTGCTTTAGGTCATGGAGGATAGCAAAGGCTCAAAATACCTGTTTGTAATTTAAACCATGAAATATACATCTCACATATATTAAGCACAAGGCAAAGGCAAGCTGCATTGAACGCATTGTGGCAGACTTAGCAGAGGAATACACATAGGAGGCAAACTACTGACCACCACATTTCTCTTGTGACCACAACTTACCAACCTCAAGAAAAATAAAGATGCAGTCATGCGAGACAGTTTCTCAGGAATCTTGTACCAAGATTCAAAGTCAGCAACATTTTATGGAAAACTTGGCAGAATATTCCACATAATCTCAACCACCAGCATGTCAGTATTTTCTCTTGAGGTTGACAAGTTATGGTCACGAGAAGAGAAAGGTCACCTGATTGCTCCAGTAAGTTCCGCTGAGTCTGCCATAATGAGTTCCATGAAACTTGCCTTTAATATTATCTTGCCTATCATTTTGTGATTTAAGGTTGAGGTCAAGTTTAATAAACCAGTGTGGGCCCTTGAGGTGGCTTGCCACCCCAAATTAAGTTTTTTTTTTTTTTTTTTTTTTTTTTTTTTTTTGTGTGTGTGTGTGTGTGTGTGTGTGTGTGTGTGTGTGTGTGTGTGTGTGTGTGTGTGTGTGTGAATACCAATCTGCAATTAGGTGGGAAAACACTGTACTTGGAAATGGCATGAACCCCAGAAGCATGCTGTCACCAGCCTGTGCAGTCCAGATAATGCCTTTGGCTCTTGCACCTGTTCTAAGTAAAACACAAATGACTTTAACAACTCAGCAAGATGCTATCTAGTCACCCTAGGCTGACCTTGCTGCACTCAGGGCTCTAGACAAGCATGTGAAAACCACACAGTCTCCTCAGGCTGCACTGAAAAAATGTGCATTATAGATGATGTCAGCCAACTTTAGGTCATGAAAGAGGTCCATGCCATACTGGTTACTGTTGTGCAAACTGCCAACTCTGGATTCTGTTTATCACATTAGACTTCATTACAGTGAGTGGTGGATCCCAGGTGTACGCAGAAAGCCGCTGATTGTGCCTAGGAATGTCCCTAGTGTTAGTGTAGCCTCTCAGGATACAAGCTTTTGAGTAAGCTTATAGTCAGCCACTGTGATGAGTCGTTGAAAAGACATCTTTTTTTTTTTTTTTTTATGTAGGAAGGATACTGGCCAAGGGCAACAAAAATCTAATAAAAAAAAAAATGCCCACTGAAATGCCAATCCCATAAAAGGGTCAAAGCAGTGATCAAAAATTGGTGGATAAGTGTCTTGAAACCTCCCTCTTGAAGGAATTCAAGTCATAGGAAGGTGGAAATACAGAAGAAGGCAGGGAGTTCCAGAGTTTACCAGAGAAAGGGATGAATGATTGAGAATACTGGTTAACTCTTGCGTTAGAGAGGTGGACAGAATAGGGGTGAGAGAAAGAAGAAAGTCTTGTTCAGCGAGGCCGTGGAAGGAGGGGAGGCATGCAGTTAGCAAGATCAGAAGAGCAGTTGGCATGAAAATAGCAGTAGAAGACAGCTAGATATGCAACATTGCGGCGGTGAGAGAGGGGCTGAAGACAGTCAGTTAGAGGAGAGGAGTTGATGAGACGAAAAGCTTTTGATTCCACCCCATCTAGAAGAGCAGTATGAGTGGAACCCCCCCAGACATATGAAGCATACTCCATACATGGACGGATAAGGCCCTTGTACAGAGTTAGCAGCTGGGGGGGTGAGAAAAACTGGCGGAGACGTCTCAGAACACCTAACTTCATAGAAGCTGTTTTAGCTAGAGATGAGATGTGAAGTTTCCAGTTCAGATTATAAGTAAAGGACAGACCGAGGATGTTCAGTGTAGAAGAGGGGGACAGTTGAGTGTCATTGGAAAAGAGGGTATAGTTGTCTGGAAGATTGTGTCGAGTTGATAGATGGAGGAATTGAGTTTTTGAGGCATTGAACAATACCAAGTTTGCTCTGCCCCAATCAGAAATTTTAGAAAGATCAGAAGTCGGGCGTTCTGTGGCTTCCCTGCGTGATATGTTTACCTCCTGAAGGGTTGGACGTCTATGAAAAGACGTGGAAAAGTGCAGGGTGGTATCATCAGCATAGGAGTGGATAGGACAAGAAGTTTGGTTTAGAAGATCATTAATGAATAATAAGAAGAGAGTGGGTGACAGGACAGAACCCTGAGGAACACCACTGTTAATAGATTTAGGAGAAGAACAGTGACCGTCTACCACAGCAGCAATAGAACGGTCAGAAAGGAAACTTGAGATGAAGTTACAGAGAGAAGGATAGAAACCGTAGGAGGGTAGTTTTGAAATCAAAGCTTTGTGCCAGACTCTATCAAAGGCTTTTGATATGTCCAAGGCAACAGCAAAAGTTTCACCAAAGTCTCTAAAAGAGGATGACCAAGACTCAGTAAGGAAAGCCAGAAGATCACCAGTAGAGCGGCCTTGACGGAACCCATACTGGTGATCAGATAGAAGGTTGTGAAGTGATAGATGTTTAAGAATCTTCCTGTTGAGGATAGATTCAAAAACTTTAGATAAGCAGAAAATTAAAGCAATAGGACGGTAGTTTGAGGGATTAGAGCGGTCACCCTTTTTAGGAACAGGTTGAATGTAGGCAAACTTCCAGCAAGAAGGAAAGGTAGATGTTGACAGACAGAGCTGAAAGAGTTTGACTAGGCAAGGTGCAAGCACGGAGGCACAGTTTCGGAGAACAATAGGAGGGACCCCATCAGGTCCATAAGCCTTCCGAGGGTTTAGACCAGCGAGGGCATGGAAAACATCATTACCAAGAATTTTAATACGTGGCATGAAGTAGTCAGAGGGTGGAGGAGAGGGAGGAACAAGCCCAGAATCATCCAAGGTAGAGTTTTTAGCAAAGGTTTGAGCAAAGAGTTCAGCTTTAGAAATAGATGTGATAGCAGTGGTGCCATCTAGTTGAAGTAGAGGAGGGAAAGAAGAAGCAAAGTTATTGGAGATATTTTTGGCTAGATGCCAGAAATCACGAGGGGAGTCAGATCTTGAAAGGTTTTGACATTTTCTGTTAATGAAGGAGTTTTTGGCTAGTTGGAGAACAGACTTGGCATGGTTCTGGGCAGAAATATAAAGTGCATGAGATTCTGGTGATGGAAGGCTTAAGTACCTTTTGTGGGCCACCTCTCTATCATGTATAGCACGAGAACAAGCTGTGTTAAACCAAGGTTTAGAAGGTTTAGGACGAGAAAAAGAGTGAGGAATGTACGCCTCCATGCCAGACCCTATCACCTCTGTTATGCGCTCAGCACACAAAGACGGGTCTCTGACACGGAAGCAGTAGTCATTCCAAGGAAAATCAGCAAAATACCTCCTCAGGTCCCCCCAACTAGCAGAGGCAAAACGCCAGAGGCACCTTCGCTTAGGGGGATCCTGAGGAAGGATTGGAGTGATAGGACAAGATAAAGATATGAGATTGTGATCGGAGGAGCCAAACGGAGAAGAAAGGGTGACAGCATAAGCAGAAGGATTAGAGGTCAGGAAAAGGTCAAGAATGTTGGGCGTATCTCCAAGACGGTCAGGAATACGAGTAGGGTGTTGCACCAATTGCTCTAGGTCATGGAGGATAGCAAAGTTGTAGGCTAGTTCACCAGGATGGTCAGTGAAGGGAGAGGAAAGCCAAAGCTGGTGGTGAGCATTGAAGTCTCCAAGAATGGAGATCTCTGCAAAAGGGAAGAGGGTCAGAATGTGCTCCACTTTGGAAGTTAAGTAGTCAAAGAATTTCTTATAGTCAGAGGAGTTAGGAGAGAGGTATACAGCACAGATAAATTTAGTATGAGAATGACTCTGTAGTCGTAGCCAGATGGTGGAAAACTCGGAAGATTCAAGAGCGTGGGCACGAGAGCAGGTTAAGTCATTGCGCACATAAACGCAGCATCCAGCTTTGGATCGAAAATGAGGATAGAGAAAGTAGGAGGGAACAGAAAAGGGGCTACTGTCAGTTGCCTCAGACACCTGAGTTTCAGTGAGGAAAAGAAGATGAGGTTTAGAAGAGGAGAGGTGGTGTTCTACAGATTGAAAATTAGATCTTAGACTGCGAATGTTGCAGAAGTTAATGAAGAAAAAGTTGAGGGGGGTGTCAAGACACTTAGGGTCGTCGACGGAAAGGCAGTCCGACCTGGGGACATTTATGGTCCCCTCCCCAGATGGGGACTCCGAGGGTGGTGTAGGAGTCGCCATGATTTTAAAATTTTTGAGTGAAGGGTGGAAGGAAGTGGAGTGGAGTGGAGGAAAAGAGTTGTCTTTAGAGGGCAGGCTGTGACTACCCCCTTGTGTTGTGAGACACAAAGGGAAACGTTCAGTGAGGTCACAGCTGGGTTTAATGATAAGTTCACAACACCCCCTGAACAGTGCTTTAGACCTCACTGGGAGTAATTATCGTTTTGGCAGGTGTCTACTGCCTCCTCCTCCTCTGCCAGTTGTGTGATGCAGTAACCAGTGTGGATACCCTCAGAGCTATGTGCTTCTCCCATGTGGCCACATGCCAAAACACACAGGGAAGATTGGCTAGAAATTCCACTGGCAGTTTACATCACTGAGGATAATGCCATGACCTATGATGCCATTAGTTCTGCTGCAACCAAAGGCACCAACAGATCCCAGACTGCCATACCATGCAGAAATTGTGGAAGCCACTACTGCAGCAGCAAGACTTTGTGTCCTGCCAGAATTGTTTAAGCTGCCAGAAAGTGGGCCATTACCAGAGGGTCTGCAGTTAAGCATAACGCCAAACTGCTTAGATGGCTTCCCCTAGGGGTGCATCTAGTGCCATCAGGGTTGCAGGGACTCATACTGTTCATCAACCTGCCTAGAGGTGTTTGTCACTACCAGCACAACTGGAGATAGCTTGATGACATCAATGGTGGCAGACACTATCGGGGCACAAGTTTGTGTAGCGGGAGCCCCACTGGTGTCTGCCCTCCACATTGAACCCCACATTGTTATGTTGGCAAGTTGGCATGTGTGGTGGATCTTCCTTTGAAATGTATGGTAGTGGTGTCTGGCTTTGGCTGGATGAAGCTGGCAACAGGAGATACTCTTCATCTGGTTGGTGGAAGCCCTTTTCCTGTCACTGGACACATACAAGGAGCTGGGTTTAGTCCCTGATGGTTTACCACACCTAAAGTGGACCCATACTAACTTGATACTCAAGGTGTTGGTTGTACCTGTCTGTGCTGTTGTCACCTCAACTCCAGAGCAACCTGACCTGACCTAGAAAGGCAGGGTGCTTCCTGGGGGATTCATGATTCAAGGACAGAGTGGCAGTAGCCCTGCATGGTCTATGTGAGTTGCCAAATGTACCAAAAGTATACAGCATTGTTGTTCCATCATTAAATCAAGAACCATTCAAAAAAACATGCAGTTGTACATAACAACTTATAATTTTGAAATAATTAAGGCAGTAAATTACAATACAAGTAAGAGGGAGATCATCATATGCCTGTTGATTGTGAATGTGACAGCACTGTGGGACAAGAATAGCCTGTGCAAAGGCTCTGAGAGGCTCTGAATACCAAGTTAGGCTAGATTCACTACAATACTGTCTGTAGCACAAATGCTGACAACAAAGTCCACATTCACCTTATTCCAAACAAAAAGTTGCCTCCCAGCTATGTCAGGTGGACTTCATCACATTCACCTCCCTCTAAAAGCTGTTCATTACACGTGCTACACACCAGTGGCAAAAAAAATTAGGCCAGCCACATTGCTTTACTGAGTACACATGAACAGTTTCCTTGATTTAGTGAGGATGTCCTTCATAAAGCTCTTCTTGTAATACACACATGGAAAGCTCATGGTAAGTGGACTGACCACCACAAATAAAAATAGAGGAGAAATGGACATATCAGTAGTAAATGTGCTGACATTACCATCTGTACAAGCCTTGAGTATGTGGGTGTCTTGCTGGCATGTATAGAGGCTTAAAGGATTGTCTTATGTATGATGACTCCCTCCCACCAATGAAATGTTCCTTACATAACATGAATTCACACATGCAAGAGTGTGTTTTTATGTGTAGCTTCATTCTGTTACAAATGATGAATAGAAATTGATGTGTATGTGGAAGGAGTGTAGTAAAAGTTAGATATTGTTTGGTAAAGTGCTCTTGAATTTTTGTATTTTTTTTTTTTTTAATTCATAACTTGCTGTAACTTGTAGTCATGTGTCGTGTATGCCAAAACTTTTGCACCATTTGCTGCTTATGGATTTTTATTGTGGATTCATGAATAAATAATGTTTTCTTTTCTTTTCAGTTTGCTGCTATCAGGTTCAGATGACTATAATATCATATTGTGGGATGTCTACAAGCAAAAGCGTCTCAAAATATTATCAACCGGACATAGAGGCAACATTTTTTCCGTTAAAGTAGGTATTATTCTTCATTTTCAGTATTTGACTTATGAATAACTAACAATTTGATATTTTGATAATGATTTCTTTACTGTAAGGAGTGAAGGAGAGGCAATTATATATGGGTATGTGAATGATGGCAGGATGCATGAATCACAGGAAGTGAAAAATGAATAAATGATAAAAGTAATTGGAAATTTGAGGTAGTTGACTGGGTTACAGGAATATTGAGTATGGAAGATTAAACTGATGCAGATGTGTAGGATTAAGTGTAATATTAGTAAGTAAGTAAGATTAGAGCATTTATGGTCCAGGTTTTTAAAACTCAGGATGGTGGTTGAAAAATTATAATGAAAGAGGAGAATATTTTTATTGTTCACTAAGAAAGCTAATAATATATATATATATATATATATATATATATATATATATATATATATATATATATATATATATATATATATATATATATATATATATATATATATATATATATATATATATATATATATATATATATATATATATATATATATATATATATATATATATGTGTGTGTGTGTGTGTGTGTGTGTGTGTGTGTGTGTGATGCAATGCCCCTGTAACTCTATACTTTGTAAAAGATAAAAGTAAAGGCTAGTGATGGTATAGTGAAAAATGTGTGTAAGGGGTGGCAAGTGGTCACAGAATACAAATATCTTGATATACATGGTACTATCCAAAATGTTTGGGACTTTTTATTTTATATACCTATTTATTTATTTATTTATTTATTCATTTTATTTATTTATTTATCTTATTATTTTTTTTTTTTTTTTTTATGTAATAGGGCACTGGCCAAGGGCAACAAAAGTGTAGAAAAGATAAGGCCCACTAAGGTGCCAGTCCCCAAGTGAAAGTCAGAAATGATCATTAAATAACAAAGGATAAGTGTCTTGAAGCCTCCCTGTTGAAGGAGTTTAAGTCATAAAAAGGAGGAAATACAGAAGCAGGCAGGGAGTTTCAGAGTTTACCAGAGAAAGGAATGAATGATTGAGAATACTGGTTAACTCTTGCATTAGAGGAGGACAAAATAAGGGTAAGAGAAAGTAGAAAGTCTTCTGCAGCGAGGTTGCAAGAGGAGGAGAGGCATGCAGTTAGAAAGATGAGAAGAGTAGTTAGTGTGAAAATAGTGGTAGAAGATAGCAAGAGGTGAAACATTGTGGCAATGAGAGAAGTTGAAGACAGTCAGTTAGAGGAGAGGAGCTGATAAAACAAAATGCTTTTTTTATTCCACCCTGTCTAAAAGTATGGTTTGAGTGAAATCCCACACATGTGAGGCATATTCCATACATGGATGGATAAAGCGATAAAGCCGGTGTACAGAGTTAGCAGCAGGATGGTGAGAAAAATTGGCGGAGATGACTCAGAACATCTAACTTCATAGAAGCTGTTTTAACTAGAGATGACATGTGAAGTTTCCAGTTTAAATTATAATTAAAGGACAGTCTGAGGATGTTCAGTGTAGAAGAGGGGAGACAGTTGAGTGTCATTGAAGAAGAGGGGATAATTGTCTGGAAGGTTGTGTCGAGATGATATATGGAGGAATTGAATTTTGAGGCATTAAACAATATTAAGTTTGCTCTGCCTCTATCAGAAATTCTAAAGAGATCAGAAGTCAGGTATTCTGTGGCTTCTCTGTGTGAACTGTTTACTTCCTGAAGGGTTGGATGTCTATGAAAAGAAATGGAAAAATGCAGGGTGATATCATCAGTGTAGGAGTGGATAGGACAAGAAGTTTGGTTTAGAAGACTGTTGATAAAAAATAAGAAAAGAGTGAGTGGCAGGACAGAACCCAAAGGGATATTACTGTTAATAAGCTTAGGAGAAGAACAGTAACCTTCTACCAGAGCAGCAATAGAATGGTCAGAGAGGAAACTTGAGATGAAGTTACAGAGATAAGGATAGAAACCTTAGGAGGAAAGTTTGGAAATCAAAGCTTTGTGCCAGACTCTATCAAATGCTTTCAATATTTCTAAGGCAACAGCAAAAGTTTTATAAAAATCCTTAACCCTTTCCTTCCGGCAATCGTATATGTACAATTGCAAAAATGCGTCTGTAGCGACGGCGATCATACCGGTAATCAAGAATTTTCGTGTCCAAGCGCGGTTTCTCGAGTCAGATGGTGTGAGTGGAAGTGTCTGGCATGTTTCCACATGTAGTGTTGTCACTAGCTCTGGAAATTTAGCGGTAACTAAGCTATTTTCCCTTTCTCCGGGCGACACTTGGCAACCCCAGCGACCTGCCGGGTGGAAAGCACTCGCCGGGTGGAAAGCACCATGATAAGTGTGAAGAGACATCCTGATAAGAGCCAAGGATCTCAGATCATAACTCACCATGGAGCAGGACACAACATATGTATTTAGCAGTGCTTCTGAGTTTGAAGACAGTGACAGTGAATATTTAGAAGAAGATGAAGAAAGCGAAGACATTAGTGAGGACTCGGAAAATGATTTACAGGATCCACCTGTTTTATCAGAACAGAGAGATGATACCTATCATTCTTTCATGGTAATTTTTTTTCATTATCTTCGATTTCAAAATAAAATGGTAGAAGGTAACTTGTCAGAGAGAGAGAGAGAGAGAGAGAGAGAGAGAGAGAGAGAGAGAGAGAGAGAGAGAGAGAGAGATATAATGTTATTTGCCTGAAACTTGATATGAAAAGGGATGAAATCTCTCTCTCTCTCTCTCTCTCTCTCTCTCTCTCTCTCTCTCTCTCTCTCTCTCTCTCTCTCTCTCTCTCTCTCTCTCTCTCTCTCTCTCTCTCATTGGAAGTGTACAATATCCTCTCCAAGATGAGAGAGAGAGAGAGAGAGAGAGAGAGAGAGAGAGAGAGAGAGAGAGAGAGTGTGTGTGTGCGCGCGGCGTCATCGCTCTCCGGGCTGTTTCTGGATGACGGATCACACAGTGGGAGGAGGAGGAATCCTTTATAAGGCATAAACTCAACTTTGAGAGGTCACATCGAGCTACAAAGTATATCATTGTACTCAGAATAACAAAGAGAAAATAATTATTAGTATTCAAACAATTTTCTGACAATTTCTAGGTTTACCATTTTTAGCCATCATACAAAACGGGAAAATAATTTAAGCGCCGGAAGGAAAGGGTTAAAAGAGGATGACCAAGACTCAGTAAAGAAAGCCTGAAGATAACCATTAGGGTGGCCTTGACAGAACCCATACTGGAGATCAGATAGAAGGTTATGAAGTGATAGATGTTTAAGAATCTTGCTGTTGAGGAGTGTTTAAAAACTTTAGAGATGCAGTAAATTAAAACAATCGGATGGTAGCTTGAAGGATTAGAGCAGTAACCTTTTTTTAAGAACAGGCTAAACATAGGCAAACTTCCAGCAAGAAGGAAAGATACATGTTGATAGACAGAGTTAGAAGAATTTGACTATGCAAGGTGCAAGCACAGAGGCACAGTTCTGGAAAACAATAGGAGGGACCCCATCAGATCCATAAGCCTTCCGAGGTTTAAGACCAGTGAGGGTATCGAAAATGTCACTGCGAAAAATCTTAATAGTTGGCTTGAAGTAGTTGAAGGGTAGAGGAGAGGCAGGAACAAGCCCTGAATCATTCAAGGTGGAGTTTTTAGTAACAAAAATCCAATAAAAAAAAAAGCCCACTGAGATACCAGTCCCTGAAAAGAGTCCAAAGCGGTTGTCAAAAATTGAAGGATAAGTATCTTGAAACCCCTCCTTTTCAAGGAATTTAAGTCATAGGAAGGTGGAAATACAGAAGCAGGCAGGGTGTTCCAGAGTTTACCAGAGAAAGGTATGAATGATTGAAAATACTGGTTAACTCTTGCATTAGAGAGGTGGACAGAATAAGGGTGAGAGAAAGAAGAAAGTCTTGTGCAGCGAGGCTGTGGGAGGAAGGGAGGCATGCAGTTAGCAAGATCAGAAGAGCAGTTAGGATGAAAATAGCGGCATAAGACAGCTAGAGATGCAACATTGCAGCGATGAGAGAGAGGCAGAAGACAGTCAGTTAGAGGAGAGGAGTTGATGAGACGAAAAGCTTTTTGATTCCAACTAATGTGAGTTTGAGGCAACTCACATTAGTCCCCTTTCTGTTCCCTCCTACTTTATCCTCATTTTCGATCCAGTTTGATCCAAAACTGGATGTTGCTTTTGTGTGTGGAACAATTTAACCTGCTCTCGTGCCCACGCTCTTGAATCTTCCGAGTTTTCCACCATCTGACTACGACTACAGAGTCACTCTCAAACTAAATTTATCTGTGCTGTATATCTCTCATCTAACTCCTCTGACTATAAGAAATTCTTTGACTACTTAACTTCCAAAGTGGAGCACATTCTGACTATCTTCCATTTTGCAGAGATCTCCATTCTTGGAGACTTCAATGTTCACCACCAGCTTTGGCTTTCCTCTCCCTTCACTGACCATCCTGGTGAACTATCCTTCAACTTTGCTATCCTCCATGACCTAGAGCAATTGGTGCAACACCCTACTCGTATTCCTGACTGTCTTGGAGATACGCCCAACATTCTTGACCTTTTCCTGACCTCTAATCCTTCTGCTTATGCTGTCACCCTCTCTTCTCCGTTGGGCTCATCCGACCACAATCTCATATCTGTATCTTGTCCTATCGCTCCAGTTCCTCCCTCAGGATCCCCCTAAGTGAAGATGCCTCTGACGTTTTGCCTCTGCTAGTTGGGGGGACCTGAGGAGGTATTTTGCTGATTTTCCTTGGAATGATTACTGCTTCCATGTCAGAGACCCGTCTTTGTGTGCTGAGCACATAACAGAGGTGATAGTGTTTGGCATGGAGGCGTATCTTTTCTCAAACTAAACCTTCCAAACCTTGGTTCAACACAGCTTGTTCTTGTCCTATACATGATAGAGAGGTGGCCCAAAAAAGGTACTTAAGACTCCCATCACCAGAATTTCATGCACTCTATTTTTCTACCCAGAACCATGCCAAGTCTGTTCTCCAATTAGCCAAAAAACTCCTTCATTAACAGAAAGTGTCAAAATCTTTCAAGATCTAAGTCCCCTCGTGTAAGCACTGTCCAACGCTTATTAATGTATTGTACTGGAGGTAACTGAAACGAGCTGTGCAGTACGCGCTCTTTGTATTCAGAAGCGTTCAAACCTGTGAATTAACATATTATCACTAATACTGAGAATAACAGAAAAAAGTATATCAATAGGTAAAACAAGTATTGCAGTACATCAATGTCGTGACACTTCATTTCGTCAATTCTGTAACATATGTGACTCAATACAGAGTTACCTACACTTCAGTCGGTTCTACAGATGAACACCACCAGCACAAACACAGCAAGTCGTCCTCTCGTCTGCGTGATTTGATGTGTCATTATTAAGTGTACTTATACTAACACATTATACTAACACATTATACTTATACTAACACACATTGCTAAATCCTCACAATTATGTAACTCACAATTATGTAAGTATCTAATTACTATAAGTAGTTACATTAATTATGTTGACACACATCATTAAATCCTCATGGTTACATAAGTATCAGTTATCTAATACTATGATGAATACATACACAGTGCGGGGAACAGGCGTCCTCCTGGTTGTACGCAAGGGATTACACTTGGGGATTTACCGTGATGAGAACTCAGGGATTTACTGGGATTTACTCTCCGTGCCTCCCAAGACACGTCCGACATGTAGGTGTGATTGTCGTGAAGTGGCTGTGGAGACGCTGTTGGGCCCCTATGGCATATGATATTCATTATGCTGTAGGTATGTTATCAGCACTCACGACCCTTCGCCGAGAGAAATAGCTGAGAGGGCAAGTTCAACGCATTCCCTTGGCACTACATTCCCATCTCACTCTGTTGTGCCAGCGCGCAGGCGTGCCATGCACTGCTCATGTATAACAACCAGCTGCTACAAATAATATAATGCTAACAAAATAAGACATAAAATGTCACTTTACGATGTACGTATATGCGTATCTCTAGCCGTCGTTTAAGTTATACATATACGGCGGCTACACTCCCCCACGTTGATTGAGTAGGCACTCAATCAACACAAACACAGAAGCACTAAGTGACCAAAGCCTGTTGTAGTCGAGGTCTGTCCTCCAGGTCACCCTCAAGAATACAGAGTTTGACAATGGTACCAGGGAGGGTGCCCATGCCAGTACGGATGCGAGCTGTCCCCACCAAACCATCAGTCCCAAGTAAGGTGTGTGTAACTCTTCCAAGTCGCCACTGATCCAGGGGCAGCCAGAGTTCCCTGATCACCTGACTGACAATTCAGTGTGATCATTACCTGAACTAGACAATGGCACGTGGTGGGAGATCAATCACGTTAATGAGTGTAAAAAACCCCGACATTTAAGTTATGGTTCAAGCTGTGGGGAAAACTCCATAACGTATTCACTCACACCAGTGGCGAGATACCATTATGTACAGAACCGACTGGCAATATCTGCAACCACACGACGGTCACTGGGCATCGGTTAGTAAAGCTTGGACATGTTTCCAGCTCCGCCAATATGTTACATTTATGACAAGTTTCATTGTCATCTCAGGTCAAGAACGAGTTGCATACCCTCAGCAACACACCAGTTCTCAGTTCATGAAGGTTCTCTGTTCATTATCACCGTGTCAGTCCTCAGGCCGATGTATAGCGACATAACTGTAAGCACAGAGTTTCAAAAGGTTAAGGTTAACGTTCAAAGATGTCAGGATCTCTAGTGGTCTTTCTCCTTACGATGCACTCCCTCTGGTGAGGCTCCCGTGACTCGGTGGTCACGTGCAAGCATTGAAGAATCCTTGTCCTCCTCCTGGTGAGGCTGCCGTGACTCGGTGGTCACTTGCAAGCATTGAAGAATCCTCGTCTTCCCCCTGGTGAGGCTCCCATGACTTGGTGGTCACGTGCAAGCATTGAAGAATCCTTGTCCTCCCCCTGGTCTACTACGTTCAGTTCAGCTCCAAGAGTCCATCTGGAGTGACCTTGCTTCCTCTCGTGTTCATGCAAGGTATCTGAGTCCAAGACACTCACTTCCCTCACTTGAGTGTTGTTGCAGGCAACCAATGATAGCGTCTCGCCTCAGTCCTCTGTAAGTACACAGCCATAAGCACACATATCACTCCGTGGTAGTGTCTACCCTCTGCAAGCACACAAGCTCATCCTCTGGTGGTGTCTAACCACCCTTGGTGGTGTCTTGATCCCTGCAAGCATGTGCACAAGCTCACTCCCTGATGGTGTCTGATCCCTGTAAGCAGACAAGCTCACCCTCTGGTGAAGTCTAGCCTATGCAAGCATATAGATGCACTCCCTGATGGTGTCTGATCCCTTCAAGCACACAAGCTCACTTCCTGATTGTGTCCGCTCCCTGCAAGCACACAAGCTCACTTCCTGATTGTGTCTGCTCCCTGCAAGCACACAAGCTCATTTCCTGATTGTGTCCACTTCCTGCAAGCACACAAGCTCACACCCTGATGGTGCGTGATCCCTGCAAGCACACACACTCACTTCCTGATGGTGTCTGGTCTCTGTAAGCACACCAGATTATTCCTTGATGATGTCTGATCCCTGCATGTGCACAAACTCCCTTCCTGATGGTGTCTGGTGTTTGCCAGCACACAAGCACACTCCCTGAATGGTGTCTGATCTCCGCAAGCATGCAAGCATACAAATTCGTTCTCTGGTATAAAACTCTGTAAGCATACAAACTCAGTCCCTGGTGATAGCCACAGCAAGCAAACAACCTCAGTCCCTGGTGGTAGCCTCAGCAAGTAAACAAACTCAGTCTCTGGTGGTAGCCTCTGTAAGCATACAACTTCAGTTCCTGGTGGTTGTCTCTGCAAGCAAATAAACTTAGTCTCTGGTGATTGCCTCTGTAAGCATACAAACTCAGTCCTAGTTGCCTCTGCAAGCAAACAAACTCAGTCCCTGGTGATTACCTCTGCAAGCAAACAAACTCAGTCCCTGGTGATAGCCTCAGCAAGCATACAAGCACATAGACCCCCCTTCATCCTGCTGGTGTCTAGTCTCTGCAAGCACATAGACCCCCTGCATCCTGCTGGTGTCTAGTCTCTGCAAGCACATAGACCCCCTGCATCCTGCTGGTGTCTAGTCTCTGCAAGCACATAGACCCCCTGCATCCTGCTGGTGTCTAGTCTCTGCAAGCACATAGACCCCCTGCATCCGCTGGTGTCTAGTCTCTGCAAGCACATAGACCCCCTTCATCCTGCTGGTGTCTAGTCTCTGCAAGCACATAGATCCCCTTCATCCTGCTGGTGCTAGTCTCAGCAAGCACACAAACTCAACACAATGGTGTTTTGTCAGTACGAGGACACAGGCACTACACAGTGCCTCGCCAGTGCGAGAACACAGTCACTGTACAGTGCTCCGCCAGCGCGGACACAGGCACTCTACGCAGTGTCTCACCAGCACGAGGACACAGACACTACACAGTGCCCCGCCAGCGTGAGAATACAGTCATTCTACAGTGCCTTGCCAGCGCGAGAACACACTACTGTGTTCCGCCAGCGCGATGGCACAGGCACTCTACGCAGTGTCTCGCCAGCACGAGGACACAGTCGCTCTATAGTATTCCGCTAGAATGAGAACACATTCGCTCTACAGTGTTCCGCCAGCACGAGGACACAGTCACTCTACAATGTTTCGCCAGCATGAGGACACAGTCACTCTACAGTGTTTCGCCAGCACAAGGACACAGTCACTCTACAGTGTTTCACCAGCACGAGGACACACACTACGCAGTGTCTTGCCAGTGTGAGGACATGGGCACTACATAGTGTATTTGTCCAGCACGAGGACACTCACTATACGGTGTCTCGCCCAGAGCGAGGGCACAGACACTATTGCCCGGCACGAGGACATGGGGCACTCCACACTGTGACCTCTGGCACAAACCGTGAAAGCAAAACATTAAACCCAGCCGTGTATCTCTACCTATAACAGGCAAAAGGAACATTTAACTCTGAATCAAGGAAGGCTTTCTATACTTGCAGAAGCAATCACATCTGGCTATCTACATGCATTTTCCTAGGTGTTCTTATGTATGGATATTACACTTAATCTCGAAACAGTGTAACAGGGATTTACTGTGACGGTGAGCGGACGTAATGTCGTGAACAGTCTGTGCTGATGAGGAGGCGTCGTGAACAGACGTCCTGCATTGAGCATTGAAAGTGATCTCACCCACATGATCCCGAGTCCAATGCTGATCGGATCAACTCAATATATCGAGTCAGCGTGGAACTGGTCTCACCATCCTATGCTATCCCACCAAGAGAGTGGTAATGACAATCAAAACGTGAAAGGCCGACTGTCAAGGACAGATCATACATCTCCACAAGGGCGAGAACAGGGTGCCTGGTGCTGTGGGTGAGCGGGACGCAGTGCGGCCGATTGGGAGGCCGGCTGAGGGAGCAGGCAGACATCCTGTGCCCTCCAGCTCCGATATTGGGACCGAGAGTGGGGCCACACCCGCCACCGGCTGCCAGCAAACGAGTCAACCAGCGGTGAGTCTGGGAGAAACCTCCTGCTCCCGCCCCGACAGCCACAAAGTGAGACGGCTGCCAGGACTCGCACATAGGACTCAGTGACAAGAGCAGATCGGGACACGTGCCCAAAGGCACGGACACATGCCCCTTGCCCTCCTTACCACTGGAAAATTCCCCCAAGGCTGAAGCGCCAATACACTTGTTCCCAGAGTGGAGTCTTTGATTCCCCTAACTCAGGAGTGTCAGACTCATGGCCCATGGGCCAAATGTGGTCTGCAGGGATGGTCTTAAGCAGCCCGTCGGGTGACAAGAAATTTTCAGCTCTAGTTTCTATAACTGTTATGACTGAGAAACTGTAACCATTAAGACAAGACATAATGACTTTTCCTTTTACCTTAATAAGGTAATTTTCAGTAAATCAGGATGACCAGCAAACTAACTCGTAATCTTCAGTCTTGCCAATACACAACTTCATAATGAATACAGACTTACTTCTTTGTTATGTGCCTTTCACACGGCACACCAACACCTGCACTAAGAAACTAATATTTCCGTTCTCTCCAATGTGCCTCAATGCGCGCACACACACTCGCACTCAGTATGTGAGGCTCTCGGGCTAACTCATGTCCCATCTGTCGGGCAGCGGAACACACATCCGCACACACACACTTCATTGTGAGATGGCCTTGCAGCAATGTGGCCAAGCCCAGGCACTTTCCATCTGTTGCTATCCTTTACTCCATTCCATCCACTACCATCTTCACCTCTCTCTACATGGGTTCCGAGGTTGTTCACACGTGAAGTGGCCAAGGCCTCCATGGCCCTCCCACTTCCTCTTCCTTTCATACGAGCCTCGGAGGTCTGTTCCCCCCTTTTCTCTGCTTCAAGTGCCTCAGTTGCACATCCCATAGCCATGCCCTTGGCTCGCACCACAATGGTGCACTCTACTGTGCCTTTCACTCGCACCCCAGCGGCGCGCCCAACAGTGCCCTCTGCCTGTACCGCTGCGCCTTTCACTCACACCCCAGCGGTGCACCCAACAGCTCCCTCCACCTGTACTGCTATGCCTTTCACTCGCACCCCAGCGATGCGCCCAACAGTGCCCTCCGCCTGTACTGCTGTGCTTTTCACTCTCACCATGGTGTTTTTTTTTTTTTTTTTTTTTTTTTTTTATGTAGGAAGGACACTGGCCAAGGGCAACAAAAATCCAATAAAAAAAATATGCCCACTGAAATGCCAGTCCCATGAAAGGGTCAAAGCAGTGGTCAAAAATTGATGAATAAGTGTCTTGAAACCTCCCTCTTGAAGGAAATCAAGTCATAGGAGGAAGGTGGAAATACAGAAGCAGGCAGGAAGTTCCAGAGTTTACCAGAGAAAGGGATGAATGATTGAGAATACTGGTTAACTCTTACATTAGAGAGGTGGACAGAATAGGGGTGAGAGAAAGAAGAAAGTCTTGTGCAGCGAGGCCGTGGAAGGAGGGGAGGCATGCAGTTAGCAAGATCAGAAGAGCAGTTAGCATGAAAATAGCGGTAGAAGACAGCTAGATATGCAACATTGCGGCAGTGAGAGAGAGGGTGAAGACATTCAGTTAGAGGAGAGGAGTTGATGAGACGAAAAGCTTTTGATTCCACCCTGTCTAGAAGAGCAGTATGAGCGGAACCCCCCCAGACATGTGAAGCATACTCCATACATGGACAGATAAGGCCCTTGTACAGAGTTAGCAGCTGGGGGGGTGAGAAAAACTGGCAGAGACGTCTCAGAACACCTAACTTCATAGAAGCTGTTTTAGCTAGAGATGAGATGTGAAGTTTCCAGTTCAGATTATAAGTAAAGGACAGACCGAGGATGTTCAGTGTAGAAGAGGGGGACAGTTGAATGTCATTGAAGAAGAGGGGATAGTTGTCTGGAAGGTTGTGTCGAGTTGATAGATGGAGGAATTGAGTTTTTGAGGCATTGAACAATACCAAGTTTGCTCTGCCCCAATCAGAAATTTTAGAAAGATCAGAAGTCAAGCATTCTGTGGCTTCCCTGCGTGATATGTTTACCTCCTGAAGGGTTGGACGTCTATGAAAAGATGTGGAAAAGTGCAGGGTGGTATCATCAGCGTAGGAGTGGATAGGACAAGAAGTTTGGTTTAGAAGATCATTAATGAATAATAAGAAGAGAGTGGGTGACAGGACAGAACCCTGAGGAACACCACTGTTAATAGATTTAGGAGAAGAACAGTGACCGTCTACCACAGCAGCAATAGAACGGTCAGAAAGGAAACTTGAGGTGAAGTTACAGAGAGAAGGATAGAAACCGTAAGAGGGTAGTTTGGAAATCAACGCTTTGTGCCAGACTCTATCAAAAGCTTTTGATATGTCCAAGGCAACAGCAAAAGTTTCACCAAAATCTCTAAAAGAGGATGACCAAGACTCAGTAAGGAAAGCCAGAAGATCACCAGTAGAGCGGCCTTGAAGGAATCAGATAAAAGGTTGTGAAGTGATAGATGTTTAAGAATCTTCCTGTTGAGGATAGATTCAAAAACTTTAGATAGGCAGGAAATTAAAGCAATAGGACGGTAGTTTGAAGGATTAGAACGGTCACCCTTTTTAGGAACAGGTTGAATGTAGGCAAACTTCCAGCAAGAAGGAAAGGTAGATGTTGACAGACAGAGCTGAAAGAGCTTGACTAGGCAAAGTGCAAACACGGAGGCACAGTTTCGGAGAACAATAGGAGGGACCCCATCAGGTCCATAAGCCTTCCGAGGGTTAAGGCCAGCGAGGGCATGGAAAACATCATTGCGAAGAATTTTAATAGGTGGCATGAAGTAGTCAGAGGGTGGAGGACAGGGAGGAACAAGCCCAGAATCGTCCAAGGTAGAGTTTTTAGCAAAGGTTTGAGCAAAGAGTTCAGCTTTAGAAATAGATGTGATAGCAGTGGTGCCATCTGGTTGAAATAGAGGAGGGAAAGAAGAAGCAAAGTTATTGGAGATATTTTTGGCTAGATGCCAGAAATCACGAGGGGAGTTAGATCTTGAAAGGTTTCGACATTTTCTGTTAATGAAAGAGTTTTTGGCTAGTTGGAGAACATACTCGGCATGGTTCCGGGCAGAAACATAAAGTGCATGAGATTCTGGTGATGGAAGGCTTAAGTACCTTTTCTGGGCCACCTCTCTATCATATATAGCACGAGAACAAGCTGTGTTAAACCAAGGTTTAGAAGGTTTAGGACGAGAAAAAGAGTGAGGAATGTACGCCTCCACGCCAGACACTATCACCTCTGTTATGCGCTCAGCACACAAAGACGGGTCTCTGACACGGAAGCAGTAGTCATTCCAAGGAAAATCAGCAAAATACCTCCTCAGGTCCCCCCAACTAGCAGAGGCAAAATGCCAGAGGCACCTTCGCTTAGGGGAATCCTGAGGAGGTATTGGAGTGATAGGACAAGATAAAGATATGAGATTCGGAGGAGCCCAACAGAGAAGAAAGGGTGACAGCATAAGCAGAAGGATTAGAGGTCAGGAAAGGTCAAGAATGTTGGGCATATCTCCAAGATGGTCAGGAATACGAGTAGGATGTTGCGCCAATTGCTCTAGGTCATGGAGGATAGCAAAGTTGTAGGCTAGTTCACCAGGAACTGCTGAACTAGCTAAAAACTCTACCTTGGACGATTCTGGGCTTGTTCCTCCCTCTCCTCCACCCTCTGACTACTTCTATTGCTGCTGTGGTAGACGGTCACTGCTCTTCTCCTAAATCTATTAACAGTGGTGTTCCTCAGGGTTCTGTCCTGTCACCCACTCTATTAATGATCTTCTAAACCAAACTTCTTGTCCTGTCCACTCCTACACTGATGATACCACCCTGCACTTTTCCACGTCTTTTCATAGACGTCCAACCCTTCAGGAGGTAAACATATCACGCAGGGAAGCCACAGAACGCCTAACTTCTGATCTTTCTAAAATTTCTGATTGGGGCAGAGCAAACTTGTTATTGTTCAATGCCTCAAAAACTCAATTCCTCCATCTATCAACTCGACACAACCTTCCAGACAACTATCCCTTCTTCTTCAGTGACACTCAACTGTCCCCCTCTTCTACACTGAACATCCTTGGTCTGTCCTTTACTTATAATCTGAACTGGAAACTTCACATCTCATCTTTAGCTAAAGCAGCATCTATGAAGTTAGGTGTTCTGAGACGTCTCTGCCAGTTTTTCTCACCCCCCCAGCTGCTAACTCTGTACAAGGGCCTTATCCGTCCATGTATGGAGTATGCTTCACATGTCTGGGGGGGGGTTCCACTCATACTGCTCTTCTAGACAGGGTGGAATCAAAAGCTTTTCGTCTCATCAACTCTTCTCTAACTGACTGTCTTCAGCCTCTCTCTCACCGCCGCAGTGTTGCATATCTAGCTGTCTTCTACCGCTATTTTCATGCTAACTGCTCTTCTGATCTTGCTAACTGCATGCCTCCCCTCCTTCCGCGGCCTTGCTGCACAAGACTTTCTTCTTTCTCTCACCCCTATTCTGTCCACCTCTCTAATGCAAGAGTTAACCAGTATTCTCAACCATTCATCCCTTTCTCTGGTAAACTCTGGAACTCCCTGCCTGCTTCTGTATTTCCACCTTCCTATGACTTGAATTCCTTCAAGAGGGAGGTTTCAAGACACTTATCCACCAATTTTTGACCACTGCTTTGACCCTTTTATGGGACTGGCATTTCAGTGGGCATTTTTTTTATTAGATTTTTGTTGCCCTTGGCCAGTGTCCTTCCTACATAAAAAAAAAAAAAAAGTATAGTCAGTGAAGGGAGAAGAAAGCCAAAGCTGGTGGTGAACATTGAAGTCTCCAAGAATGGAGATCTCTGCAAAAGGGAAGAGGGTCAGAATGTGCTCCACTTTGGAAGTTAAGTAGTCAAAGGATTTCTTATAGTCAGAGGAGTTAGGTGAGAGGTATACAGCACAGATAAATTTAGTATGAGAGTGACTCTAGTCGTAGCCAGATGGTGGAAAACTCGGAAGATTCAAAAGTGTGGGCATGAGAGCAGGTTAAGTCATTGCGCACATAAACGCAGCATCCAGCTTTGGATAGAAAATGAGGATAGAGAAAGTAGGAGAGAAAAGAAAAGGGGCTACTGTCAGTTGCCTTAGACACCTGAGTTTCAGTGAAGAAAAGAAGATGAGGTTTAGAAGAGGAGAGGTGGTGTTCTACAGATTGAAAATTAGATCTTAGACTGCGAAAGTTGCAGAAGTTATTGAAGAAAAAGTTGAGGGGGGTGTCAAGACACTTAGGGTCATTGACAGAAAGGCAGTCCGACCTGGGGACATTTATGGTCCCCTCCCCAGATGGGGACTCCGAGTCTGGTGTAGGAGTCGCCATGATGATTTTAAAATTTTTGAGTGAAGGGTGTGTGTTATTAGGTGCTTGTAGTTTTGTGTGGAGGAAGAGAGCTGTCTTTAGAGGGCAGGCTGTGACTGCCCCCTTGTGTTGTGAGACACAAAGGGAAGTCAGTGAGGTCACAGCTGGGTTTAATGATAAGTTCACAGCACCCCCTGAACAGTGCTTTAGACCTCACTGGGAGTAATTATCATTTTGGCAGGTGTCTACTGCCTCCTCCTGCCCCTTTGCTCGTACTTTTGCGAATTTCGCTTGCACCCCAGTGGTGCGCCCGGTCACGCATTTCGTTCGCACAATGGTAGTGCGCCAGACCTTTGATTTGTTTGAACAGACCTCCTTTTCTCGCCCTTCTGTTAACCCTCTCTCTACTTGTGTCCTTATTCATCTCCTTCTCGGTTTCTTGCAGCTGAGATGGGACTTCACACTCCAATGACATGGGTGAGCCCCTTGGCTCCACTTCCTTTCCTTTCTCTGATTCTGGGATCAATTCTTCCTCGCTTGAGAGCTTGGCATCACCACGTTTGCCAACCCTTTTGCGGAAAGATGGTAAAGAACGGGCGCTTGGGCCTTCATGGCTTCCATGACAACATCCTTAATCAAGCCGCTTAATTTCCGTCAAGTCACCAGGAAAGACTCATCAGCAGAAACAGTATTTACCGAATCAGGATTCGTTCGCATGGCACAATCCACTCCCTTTCTAAGGCCGTTCAGCCAGATATGCGACCTGGGTGACCCATTCCTCTAACAGAGGTCCCATTGTGTCCCATTCACCCCACATGCCATGTCATCAACTTTACCACGCAAGTACAACCCTCACTACCTCTCTACAGCTAGGCTCTCCAACCACACTTCACTACTGCAACCAACTACTATAATGAATGCAGTTTCCTTAATTTCTACCCTTTCCTTAGTGTTACACATGTTTCATATTAGTCTCTCACCACCAGCCTCACAGAACCTTGTGAGGTGACACAGCTGGTGACTACACTCCAGTAGACATCGTGATGGCAACTAGGAATGAAGTGACAAAGACTCCCCAACCATAGAGTTTGTAGTGGTTGATGTTGTGCTGTTAGGGACACCCCACCCGAGACGTCCAAGGACAACGTAGTGTGTATGAACACTCAATTCTTTCATGATTTACATGAGGATTAGCAATTTCCCACTGCAATTTTTATCATACTACGTCATGGTGGAATCTACACTTGGCTCAAGACGCCTGGGTCGACACACAGATGAACATAATTTGCGCATGTACTCACATGAGTCGATATTTTCCTTCTGTAGACTTTATCGTGGTCGACTTAGTGGGGCAGGCCCACCTTCACCTGGGCCGTCAATTACATACGTACAACAGGGGTCGTTGTTGTAGCTCGTGATACATCCTGCTGCCGCAGTACCACAGCTGCCTCTCGTCCACTGCCTGTCCTCCGTCATCTCCACACCATCCAAATTCCCGAAATGTTTGACTGTAAGCGCTGTCCGACGCTTATTAATGTATTGTACTGGAGGTAACTGAAACGAGCTGTGCAGTGCGCGCTCTTTGTATTCAGAAGCAGTCAAACCTGTGAATTAATATATTATCACTAATACTGAGAATAACAGAAAAAAGTATATCAATAGGTAAAACAAGTATTGCAGTACATCAATGTCATGACATTCCGTAACATATGTGAGTCAATACAGAGTTACCTACACTTAGCGGGTTCAGTCGGTTCTATAGATGAACACCACCAGCGCAAACACAGCAAGTCATCCTCTCATCTGCGTGATCTGATGTATGTCATTATGTTACGTTAAGTGTACTTATACTAACACCGCTAAATCCTCACAATTACGTAACTCACAATTACGTAAATATCTGATTACTATAAGTAGTTACATTAATTATGTTAACACACATCATTAAATCCTCTTTTTTTTTTTTTTTTTTTTTTTTTTTTGTAGGAGGGACACTGACCAAGGGTAACAAAAATCTAATTTAAAAAAAATGCCCACTGAAATGCCAGTCCCATAAAAAGGGTACAAAGTGGTAGTAAAAAATTGAAGGATAAGTGTCTTGAAACCTCCTCCTTGAAGGAATTCAAGTCATAGGAAGGTGGAAATACAGAAGTAGGCAGGGAGTTCCAGAGTTTACCAGAGAAATGTATGAATGATTGGGAATACTGGTTAACTCTTGCATTAGAGAGGTGGACAGAATAGGGGTGAGAGAAAGAAGAAAGTCTTGTGAAACGAGGCCGCGGGAGGAGGGGGGGCATGCAGTTAGCAAGATCAGAAGAGCAGTTAGCATGAAAATAGCGGTAGAAGACAGCTAGATATGCAACACTGCGGCGGTGAGAGAGAGGCTGAAGACAGTCAGTTAGAGGAGAAGAGTTGATGAGATGAAAAGCTTTTGATTCCACCCTGTCTAGAAGAGCAGTATGAGTGGAACCCCCCCCCCACAGACATGTGAAGCATACTCCATACATGGACGGATAAGGCCCTTGTACAGAGTTAGCAGCTGGGGGGTGAGAAAAACTGGCGGAGACATCTCAGAACGCCTAACTTCATAGAAGCTGTTTAAGCTAGAGATGAGATGTGAAGTTTCCAGTTCAGATTATAAGTAAAGGACAGACCGAGGATGTTCAGTGTAGAAGAGGGGGACAGTTGAGTGTCATTGAAGAAGAGGGGATAGTTGTCTGGAAAGTAGTGTCAAGTTGATAGATGGAGGAATTGAGTTTTTGAGGCAATGAACAATACCAAGTTTGCTCTGCCTCAATCAGAAATTTTAGAAAGATAAGAAGTCATGCCTTCTGTGGCTTCCCTGCGTGAAATGTTTACTTCCTGAAGGGTTGGATGTCTATGGAAAGACATGGAAAAGTGCAGGGTGGTATCATCACCATAGGAGTGGATAGGACAAGAAGTTTGGTTTAGATCATTAATGAATAATAAGAAGAGAGTGGGTAACAGGGCAGAACCCTAAGGAACACCACTGTTCCTCAGGAGAGGAACAGTGTTCCTTTAGAAGAACAGTGACCATCTACCACAGCAGCAATAGAATGGTCAGAAAGGAAATTTGAGATGAAGTTACAGAGAGAAGGATAGAAGCCGTAGGAGTGTAGATTGGAAATCAAAGTTTTGTGCCAGACTCTATCAAAAGCTTTTGATATGTCCAAGGCAACAGCAAAAGTTTCACCAAAATCTCTAAAAGAGGATGACCAAGACTCAGTAAGGAAAGCTAGATCACCAATAGAGCAGCCTTGACGAAACCCATACTGGCAATCAGATAGAAAGTTGTGAAGTGATAGATGTTTTAAGAATCTTCCTGTTGAGGATAAATTCAAAAACTTTAGATAGGCAGGAAAGTAAAGCAATAGGACGGTAGTTTGAGGGATTAGAACAGTCACCCTTTTTAGGAACAGGCTGAATGTAGGTAAACTTCCAGCAAGAGATAGGAAAAAATTGGTTCTCAAATAGAGTGGTAGATGAGTGGAACGGACTCAGTAATCATGTAGTTAGTGCTAGGACACTAGAGAGCTTTAAGAGAAGATTAGACAAGTTTATGGATGGGGATAACAGACGGAAATAGGTAGGTGTGTTTCATACAGAGACTGCCACGTGTAAGCCTGGTCGCTTCTTGCAGCTTCCCTTATTTCTTATGTTGTTATGTAAGAAGGAAAGGTAGATGTTGACAGACAGAGCTAAAAGAGTTTGACTAAGCAAGGTCCAAGCACGGAGGCACAGTTTCGGAGAACAATAAGTGGGACCCCATCGGGTCCATAAGCCTTCCGAGGGTTTAGGCCCGCAAGGGCATGGAAAACATAATTGCAAAGAATTTTAATAGGTAGCATGAAGTAGTTAGAGGGTGGAGGAGAGGGAGGAACAAGCCCAGAATCGTCCAAGGTAGAGTTTTTAGCAAAGGTTTGAGCAAAGAGTTCAGCTTTAGAAATAGATGTGATAGCAGTGGTGCCATCTGGTTGAAATAAAGGAGGGAAAGAAGAAGAAGCAAAGTTATTGGAGATATTTTTGGCTAGATGCCAGAAGTCACGAGGGGAGTTAGATCTTGAAAGGTTTTGACACTTTCTGTTAATGAAGGAGTTTTTGGCTAGTTGGAGAACAGACTTGGCATGGTTCCAGGCAGAGATATAAAGTGCATGAGATTCTGGTGATGGAAGGCTTGAATACCTTTTGTGGGCCACCTCTCTATAATGTATAGCACAAGAACAAGCTGTGTTAAACCAAGGTTTAGAAGGTTTAGGAAGAGAAAAAGAGTGAGGAATGTACGCCTCCATGCCAGACACTATCACCTCTGTTATGCGCTCAGCACACAAAGACAGGTCTTTGACACGGAAGCAGTAGTCATTCCAAGGAAAATCAGCAAAATAGCCCCTCAGGTCCTCCCAACTAGCAGAGGCACCTTTGCTTAGGGGGATCCTGAGGAGGGACTGGAGCGATAGGACAAGATACAGATATGAGATTGTGATCGGAGGAGCCCAACGGAGAAGAAAGGGTGACAGCATAAGCAGAAGCATTAGAGGTCAGGAAAAAGTCAAGAATGTTGGGCGTATCTCCAAGACGGTCAGGAATACGAGTAGGGTGTTGCACCAATTGCTCTAGGTCGTGGAGGATAGCAAAGTTGAAGGCTAGTTCACCAGGATGGTCAGTGAAGGGAGTGGAAACCCAAAGCTGGTGGTGAACATTGAAGTCTCCAAGAATGGAGATCTCTGCAAAAGGAAAGAGGGTCAGAATGTGCTCCACTTTGGAAGTTAAATAGTCAAAGAATTTCTTATAGTCAGAGGAGTTAGGTGAGAGTTATACAACACAGATAAATTTAGTTTGAGAGTGACTCTGTAGTCGTAGCCAGATGGTGGAAAACTCAGAAGATTCAAGAGCGTGGGCACGAGACCAGGTTAAGTCATTACGCACATGAACGCAACATCCAGCTTTGGATAAAAAATGAGGATAGAGAAAGTAGGAGGAAACAGAAAAGGGGCTACTGTCAGTTGCCTCAGACACCTGAGTTTCAGTGAGGAAAAGAAGATGAGGTTTAGAAGAGGAGAGGTGGTGTTCTACAGATTGAAAATTAGATCTTAGTCTGCGAATGTTGCAGAAGTTAATGAAGAAAAAGTTAAGGGGGGTGTCAAGACAGTTAGGGTCGTCGACAGAAAGGCAGTTCGACCTGGGGACATTTATGGTCCCCTCCCCAGATGAATATTCCGAGGCTGGTGTAGGAGTCGCCATAATAATTTTGAAATTTTTGAGTGAAGGGTGTGTGTGTTATTAGGTGCTTGTAGTTTTGTGCGGAGGAAGAGAGTTGTCTTTAGAGGGCAGGCTGTGACTGCCCCCTTGTGTTGTGAGACACAAAGGGAAACGTTCAGTGAGATCACAGCTGGGATTAATGATAAGTTCACAGCACTCCCTGAACAGTGCTTTAGACCTCACTGGGAGTAATTATTGTTTTGGTAGGTGTCTACTGCCTCCTCCTTTGATAGAGTCTGGCATAAAGCTTTGATTTCTAAGCTACCTTCCTACGTCTTCTATCCTTCTCTTTGTAACTTCATTTCAAGTTTCCTTTCTGACAGTTCTATTGCTGCTGTGGTAGACCATCACTGTTCTCCTAAATCTATTAACAGTGGTGTTCCTCAGGGTTCTGTCCTGTCACACACTCTTCTTATTATTCATCAATGACCTTCTAAACCAAACTTCTTGTCCCATCCACTCCTATGCTGATGATATCACCCTACACTTTCCCATGTCTTTTCATAGATGTCCAGCCCTTCAGGAAGTAAACATTTTACACAGGGAAGCCACAGAATGCTTGGCTTCTGATCTTTCTAAGATTTGTGATTGGGGCAGAGCAAACTTGGTATTGTTCAATGCCTCAAAAACTCAATTCCTCCATCTATCAACTTGACACAACCTTCCAGACAACTATGCCCTCTTCTTCAATGACACTTAACTCTCCCCCTCTTCTACACTGAACATCCTCGGTCTTTCCTTTACTTATAATCTGAACTGGAAACTTCACATCTCATCTCTAGCTAAAACAGCATCTATGAAGTTAGGCGTTCTGAGACGTCTCTGCCATTTTTTCTCCCCCCCCAGTTGCTAACTCTGTACAAGGACCTTATCCGTCCATGTATGGAGTATGCTTCACATGTCTGGGGGGTTTTCACTCTTACCGCTCTTCTAGACAGGGTTGAATCAAAAGCTTTTCGTCTCATCAACTCCTCTCCTCTAACTGATTGTCTTCAGCCTCTCTCATCACTGCAATATTGCACCTCTAGCTGTCTTTTACTGTTATTTTCATGCTAACTGCTCTTCTAATCTTGCTAACTGCATGTCTCCCCTCTTCCTGTGGCCTCGCTGCACAATATTTTCTTCTTGCTTTCACCCCTATTCTGTCCACCTCTTTAATAGAAGAGTTAACCAGTATTCTCAATCATTCATCCCTTTATCTGGTAAACACTGGAACTCCCTGCCTGCTTCTGTTTTTCCACCTTCCTATGACTTGAATTCTTTCAAGAGGTAGGTTTCAAGACACTTATCCTTGAATTGTTGACTACTGCTTTGGACCCTTTTATGGGACTGGCATCTCGGTGGGCCTTTTTTTTTTTTTATTGGGTTTTTGTTGCTCTTGGCCAGTGTCCCTCTTACATAAAAAAAAAAAGACACTAATCACCTCTGTTATGCGCTCAGCACATATTGACAAGTCTCTGACACAAAAGCAGTAGTCATTCCAAGGAAAATCAGCAAAATACCTCCTCAGGTCCCCCAACAAGCAGAGGCAAAATGCCAGAAGCACCTTTGCTTAGGGGGATTCTGAAGAGGGATTGGAGCGATAGGACAAGATACAGATATGAGATTGTGATCGGAGGAGCCCAATGGAGAAAAGAGGGTAACAGCATAAGCAGAAAGATTAGAGGTTAGGAAAAGGTCAAGAATGTTGGGTATATCTCCAAGATGGTCAGGAATACGAGTAGGGTGTTGCACCAATTGCTCTAGGTCATGGAGGATAGCAGAGTTGAAGGCTAGTTCACCAGGATGGTCAGTGAAGGGAGAAGAAAGCCAAAGCTGGTGGTGAACATTGAAGTCTCCAAGAATGGAGATCTCTGCAAAAGGGAAGAAGATCAGAATGTGCTTCACTTTGGAAGTTAAATAGTCAAAGAATTTCTTATAGTCAGATGAGTTAGGTGAGAGGTATACAACACAGATAAATTTAGTTTGAGAGTGACTCTGTAGTCATAGCCAGATGGTGGAAAACTCAGAAGATTCAAGAGCGTGGGCACAAGACCAGGTTAAGTCGTTGCGCATATAAACGCAATATCCAGCTTTGTATCGAAAATGAGGATAGAGAAAGTAGGAGGGAACAGAAAAGGGGCTACTCTCAGTTGCCTCAGACACCTTAGTTTCAGTGAGAAAAAGATGAGGTTTAAAAGAGGAGAGGTGGTGTTCTACAGATTGAAAATTAGATCTTAGACCGCGAATGTTACGGAAGTTAATGAAGAAAAAGTTGAGGGAGGTGTCAAGACACTTAGGGTCATTGTCAGAGAGTATTTCTGGTGAGGTATCAGAAATTATGGGGAGGGTTAAATCTAGAATGATTTTGACACTTTCTATTAATGAAGGAGTTTTTGGCTAGTTGGAGAACAGACTTGGCATGAATCTGAGCAGAAATAAAGTGCATGAGATTCAGGTGATGGAAGGCTCAAGTACATTTTGTGGGCTACCTCTTTATCATGTATAGCACAAGATCAGGCTGTGTTAAACCAAGGTTTAGAAGGTTTAGATCAAGAGAAAGGGTGATAAATGTATCCCTCCTTGCCAGACACCATCCCCCTTTGTTATGCACTCAGCACATGTCTCTGACATGGAAGCAGTGGTCATTCCAAGGAAAATCAGCATAATACCTCCTCAGGTTCCCCTAATTAGCAGAGGCACCTTTGCTTTGGGGGATGATGAGGAGCAGTTGGAGTGATTGGACAAGATATAGATATGAGATTGTGATTGGAGGAGCCCAATAGAGAAGATGGGGTGACAACATAAGCTGAAGGATTAGAGGTTAGGAGAAGGTCAAGAATGTTGGGAGTATCTCCAAGACTGTCAGGAATATGAGTAGGGTGTTACACCAGTTGCTCTAGGTTGTGGAAGATAGAAAAGTTAAAGGCTAGTTCACCAGGATGGTTAGTGAAGGGAGAGGAAAGCCAGAGCTGGTGTGAATATTGAAGTCTCCAGGAATGGAGATCTCTGCAAGAGGGAAGGGTCAGGATGTGCTCCACTTTGGAAGTTATGTAGTCAAAGAATTTTTTATAGTTAGAGGAGTTAGGTGAGAAGTAAACAGCACATATAAGTTTAGTTTGAGAGTGGCTCTGTAGTCATAATCAGATTGTAGAAAATTCGGATGATTATAGGGTGTGGGCACAAGAGCAAGTTAAGTTGTGCATATAGATGCAACATCCAGCTTTAGATTGAAAATGAGGATAAAATAGGAGGGAACAGAAATGGGGTTACTGTCAGTTGCCTCAAACACTTGTGTTTGAGTGAGAAAAAGGTGAGGTTTAGTAGAGGAGAGGTGGTGTTCCACAGATTGAAAAATCAGATCTAAGGCTGTGAATGTTCCAGAAGTTAATAAAGAAAAAGTTGAGGTGGGTGTCAAGACACTTAGGGTTGATACCAGAAGAGCAGTCGAACCTGGGGACATATATGGTTCCCTCCCTAGACGGGAACTCTGAGACTGGTTTAGGAGTTGCCATATTGAAATTTTTAATTTTGAGAGAAGAGTGTGTGTGTTTAATTAGGTGCATGTAGTTTTCTGCAAAGGAAGAAAGTTGTCTTTAGATAGCAGGCTGTGACTGCTCCTTGTGTTGTGAGGCACAAAGGGAAACATTCTGTGAAGTCACAGTTGGGTTACTGATAAGTTCAAAGCACCTCGTGATCCAGTGCTTCAGATCTCATTGGGAGTAATAATTGTTTCAGTAGGTGTCTACTGCCTCCCATGTGAACAGTAATTGTAGTATCAGGATGGATTGGGAGATGCCTATCTTAGCATGTTTCAGATATTTCCTTGCACAATGCCACATGAGTGTATGTGCTTGCTTCTTACATCCTTGTGTTTGAAATCATGTGTGCAGTGGGTAGCAGTTTTGTGATGGATCTGAGAAGGAAACAGGGAATATGCATAAGATTTTCTGTTAATTTTGAAGTAGTGCAACAGAGGCAATGGCAGTGATTGTGCAAGCATTTGGTACAGAAAGCTCAAGCCATACTCATGTTTAATCCCCTAAAGAACAGGTAGTAATGGTGATTTTCATCCCGGTAAGACCAGCCCTCCAGTGCTAAATATTAAAAATGGTCTGTATGTACACCCACACCTTGGAAGAGTGAATGAAATGGACTTTGTACTCAACATCAAGCCATCCTCTTTCTAGTGATGAAATCCTGATGTTTGTGTGCAGTGGTTATGGAGAGACAACTTGAAGAGGAGAGACTTTTGGAGAGAGCGAGTTACTTGCCTGCCATGCATCTGTTTTGCCTGACTAGATATGGCTAGCGCCTAATGAAAACAGGTGCCCTGAGCTCTCTTCACGCATGCTAAACAGTTTTATCAAGTCCCCACCCCATTGCACTCTCACTATGAAATGCAGCAAATGGTCAAGTATAAGTGGGTGAAATCCGTGGCATTGAGGTCTGAGGGCAGAAAGGAGTGGGCAGGGAACTGGATTCATTAGAATCACTATCTCTGAGAATGGAGCAGAGACCGTTGAGAGATTAGTCTTATTAACTAACAGGCAGTATTACCAAAGAGTGAACTACAAAAATTGACAAAGTAGCTAAGTTTAGCATAAAAATCACAAAGCAGTTATAACTGCCTCTGTTCCTCACCTGTAAAGTGGCTTTAGCAGCCTCCAGTACTTTAGAGGTTAACAGCATTGCATAACAAAGAACACACAGGGAGGCCTATCAACTCCACAATGCCCAATTTTATAACAAAAGTTGAGCAGCTCATTCACAAGGATTGACATCCATGATCATATAAACATAATGTAAAAATATAAGGGAAGCTGCAAGAAGCAACCAGGCATACACACACCAGCCCCTGTATGAAACACCTACCTATTTCCACCTATCATTCCCATCCACAAATTTGTCTAATCTTTTTTAAAGCTCCCTAATGACTCAGCACTAACAACCAGATTACTGTGTCCATTCCATTCATGTACCACTCTATTTGAGAATCGGCTCCTTTCTATGTTTTTCTTGAACCTAGATTTTTTGAAGCTATTATTTCTTGCTGTATCTGATTACTGATCCTGAGAATCTTGCTGTCACCCTTGTTATGATCCCTATACAAAGGATGATGTAAGCAAAATTCTCAGGATCAGTAATCAGGATGGATCTTGCTGATGGCAGCTATGGGACATAACAGTGACTGCTGTGTTGTTACTGCCAAATTTGTACCGAGAATCCTGACGTGTGACCAGAAGCAGCCTCTGGTAATCCAAACTTTTCCTTTGGGGTCATCACAGGTGATCAGAGCTGGTTTTATATTATGAGAAAAAAAAAAGTGTGCCAGGTGAATAGCAAAGCTCATTATCATTATTTTATTTATTTATTTTAAGGAATTTATTTAGTTACTTCTTTATTTATTTATTTATTTTGTTTTTTAAATGTTCTATTTTTTCTTTCTTTCTTTTATGTTTTTTTTATTTCTTTATCACTATGCAGTAGTAGGTGCCAAAAAAGATGACAAAATTTTCAGTTAGTGTCAACATCCACACACCATTCAACTAGTTTGATCTGGTTGCTTGGGGCAGTGAGCCACTCACTGGCAACTCAAGACAGACACTGGCCTTGAGTATACTCACACAGTTTTTAGTATAGGTTTGATTTCAGTGATGATGTGTTCTTTTCTGTGTTTGCATTTCCAGGTTGACTTAGTGTTGCGTATCTTTCCATATCACCTGCCAACGGCTACTAAACTGCCCATTACTGTTGACAAAATAGTATTTGTGGTTGGCTTTTGCTGAAGCATAAAAACATTTAAGAAACAATTATTTTTACTGGAGGTAAAGACACAACTGTGTACTGGCAGGTGAAGAGGTTCAGAGATGGTGGCCAAACCATCTATCACAGAGCACAAAGCGAGACCTGGGTTAGCAAAGAAAGTTGCTCAGTGAATCTTGAACATTCTGAAAAGAGATATAGGATGTAATCCTCATGTAATAGCAAAGGAATTGAAAGAACTGCTTTGTTCTTGGTAGTGGCCTTCTGAAATCTTTATTATGTCATGATCTCTGTCACATCTTTGAACCTCTTCACCCACCGGTACACAGTTCTCTCTCTAACTCAAGTAATACAAATTGAGGACAGGTTCATAAAGTTCAGACTTAGAGACACTCTTTATGCACAGTGATTGTGAGATTCTCAGTTCAGTACTGATATAAAAGTCTATAGTTTTAAAATAGCTCCAATAATTAAAATAAGACTTCTTCCTTCCTCAGTAATTGTCCAAAATCTTTTGGAACATGAATATGACTGTGTATTTCATGACTAGCATTACAGATAAATGAAATTAAATGAATTTCATATTTGGTGAACCTGAGGATGAGAAGGGAATAATTCTTCTGAAGCTCTAGTACTTTGTTGTTATTGTTTTCCTATTAATATATTAAAAAGATTGGATTAGGGTAAGTCTAACTGAGTAATTAAAATCTCTTTATTAATGTAAAGAAATTAAAGAAAGGGGCAAGACCATTACAGGTTCATGAATCTCATGCTCTTTATATTTATGCCCGGAATCATGCCAGATCTGTTCTCCAGCTAGCCAAAAACTTCCTCATTAATAGAAAGTGTCAAGATCTTTCAGAATCTAACTCCCATTATGAATTCTGGCACCTAATCAAAAACATCTCCTATAACTTTGCTTCTTCACCTTTCCCTCCTTTATTTCAGCCTGATGGCACCACTGCCATTTCATCTATTTCTAAAGCTGAACTCTTTGCTCAAACCTTTGCTAAAAACTACCTTAGATGATTCAGGACTTGTTCCTCCCTCTCCTCCACCCTCTGACTACCTTATGCTACCTATTAAAAAGACAGAGTGGAATCAAAAGCTTTTCATCTTATCTACTCCTCTTCTCTGACCAAGTGTCTTCAGCCACTTTCTCATTGCCACAATGTTGTATCTCTTGCCATCTTCTATTGCTATTTTCATGGCAACTACTGTTCAGATCTTGCTAACTGCATGAATCCCTTTCTCAGTGGCCTCGCTGCACAAGAGTTTCTTCTTTCTCTCAGCCTTATTCTGTCCACTTCTCTAATGCAAGAATTATCCAATATTCACAATCATTCATCTCTTTCTCTGGTAAACTCTTGAACTCCCTACCTGCTTCTGTATTTCCACCTTCCTATGACTTGGACTCTTTCAAGAGGGAGATTTCAAGACACTTATCCTGTAAGTTTTTATTACTTCTTTCAACTCTGTTTAGGGCCTGGCACCTCAGTGGCCTTTTCTTATCTTTTATTGTAGTTTTGTTGCCCTTGACCAGTGCCCCTCCTATGTAAAAAAAATAAATAAATAAATAAAATGAATCAGCTGCTTCACCAGAAGGGGAAGGTGGCAGGAGGCAGGGCCTCCAAGTCACCTTAGCCTCCAGCTGTCCCACCAGAAGGGGAAGGCAGCTGGGAGTAGGAAATTAGGGAAAGGGACAAGGTGCACAAATTAGCTGACCCACCAGAAGGGGGAGGTGGCTGGGGGCAGGGTCTCCAACTCACCTTAGCCTCCACCAACTATAGTCACCATTATAAGTAATGGTGAATTATTTAAGGTTTAAATGTTGAGGTCAAATGGCCTCAGCAATTTAGAATAAATTATTGTGAGATGACAAGAGTTTATATGAGTGTGATAGATGCTGCACTTGCAAGAAGACCCATACTGAAACAGAAGAACTTGAGTGCTAGAGTATTCTAGAGAAAAAGGAGAAAAGAGTGAGAAAATTGTGATGAGCAAGGTGGGAATGCAGGCAGGAATAGATGAAGACTTATGGCTGTTCTCTGGATTGGGTTTTTAGTAATTTACAGGTGTCAGGTGCATGTGAAGATGTTTTTGTATTCAATGCTACCATAAAAATATTTTGTGAAATATGAAGCAGAAGTTTATTACAGTAATAATCTTATTTTCTTAATAATTTTATGATGTTTTGTGTTGATCATATTCTTAGATATTTCTTTACAGTTTCAGCCTCAAAGTGGAGACAGAGTGGCTATATCAGGAGCTGGGGATGGTCATATAGAAGTAAGGGAACTGGAGACAGAAGATGTTACTCACATATGCACGTGTCATGAAAAGAGAGTGAAAAGGATTGCCACAGTTCCAACTCAGCCAAACAATTTTTATTCTGCATCTGAAGATGGCACTGTGATGTAAGTAATCTATTTTTGCTTCAGTTTTATTTATTTATTTATTTATTTATTGTATCTATTAACAGAAATTATTATGTTCCCATTAATAAGTAGCCTTAACAGATGGTTGATTTCTAAAACTCATGCCAGGGTGACTTAAGCAGCTGAGTCATACCAGTACAACCTCTGTATGCAAGAATGTCTCATAGATGTTGCATTGCATAATACATGCTTTGTGGTGATTTCCTTCCACATGGACATGTCATTAAGAGATTTTAAAGGAACAGTTGTTATTGCAGGTAAACCAGAGAGAGAGAGAGAGAGAGAGAGAGAGAGAGAGAGAGAGAGAGAGAGAGAGAGAGAGAGAGAGAGAGAGAGAGAGTTACAAATAAGTTGGATTCCAGACAGCCCTTTATAAGTCATCATGTTCGCAAGTCATTAATTTGTAAAATATTTTGGATGTGCCTACAGTACCCTCTCAAGTTTTGTGCTTCCAAAGCCATAGCACTCAACATGATAATCATGAAACTTAGGTTACTGAAAACACTGAAAAATGCTTCTTCATGCTGGCCTCATAGCCTAGCACTGCGTGAGTGTGTGTTTTGTTCTGACATTCAGTGTGACACAGCAGTGCATTGATGTGGTAGTGTGTAAACATGGCACATCTTGATTTTGATCTGGCTGTTTCTTGGGATTTCTCCTGAGCCAGTTTCAGCCACACAGTTACATCACACCACAAACACCACAACTAGCCACACTAGAAACCATACCACACTCACACCACATGAAGCCATACCACAGCCAGCCACACCACACCTAGTCTCATCACAACCAACATCTCACCCTCCATACAATGCCAGACTCAACCACACAGTACCACACAGCACCCAGCCACACCATGGATGTAAAGGCATATCATGCCACACAATATACCAGCCACACAACAGCCCATACCACACTCATCACTCAACAGTCCATATCACTCGCACTCACACCACATATCACTTGCATCTCAAGAGCCACACAGTATCTCAATGATACTTCACAGTCATACCACATGCCCAGCACTATTTGAATAGTAGTAATAGTAGATATTTTGGGTTGTGTGTTTGTAATGACTCCCGCTGTATTCCTATACTTTGATGTCCTAGGTTTAATTATTTACCTATTTATTTATTTTTTTTTTTTTATATCTTCTTAGGCAAAGCCTTTTTTAAGGGGAGGTGCTAGCAAAAAAAATCAGTTTTTCTTTACCCCAACCTCGAAACTTGTTTTATAGTTTAATTACCCATGAAATCTGCTGAGTTTTATGTGGAAATGGCATCTTGATACAACAATTCCTTCCGTGTTTATTTGCGTTACCTTTAAAGATCCATTTAAAAGTCCTGCACACTGCAGGCCATGTGGCTTGTCACTATTTACAACGCTGAATTTTTTTTTTTTTTTTTTTTTTTTTTTTTTTTTTTTTTTTTTTTTGTGATATATATTAATATGAAGCTCACTGGCAACTTAGGGGTGCAGGCCACCTCAAGCATCACACCTCACCTCAGGGTCTCTTAAGAAGTCCATAGCAGAGGTAGTTTGTTGGAAAGCTCATCATCTCAGCATTTGCCTTCACCACCATTAAGCATAACAGAGATAAAACAAGTCACAAGCTCAGACTTATATCGCAAATTCCTGCAAGACAAAATTCCTCCCGCTTCTGAAGATGAAGAGAGATATTTACTCACGCTCCCAGCTGGAACTCATCATAGGAAAATCTTGTTATGCATGTGGGGGTGAGAAGAGCATTGATGCTTCATACAATGCCTTTGACTGCTCCAATGCTATCACCTGTAACACCTGCATAGATCATGAAGATATATCTTTAAAGCCACAGCAGCTGACAGATGATGCAGGGAAAGGAAATTTTATAGAGATGAACTGGTTTATCAGGCCCTGATCAACAACCTAGGATATAATGGCCTGAACAGAATTTCTCAAGCAGAAAGTTCAACAGATACGAAAACTTCTTGTATGAGAAGATGTGGCAATGCCTTGAAACAAATCAGAAGAAAGCACATGAAGCAATTGTACAGCAGAAGATAACCAAGAGGTCAAGAGAAGCAAAATTAAATCAGCATTACGAGGCAGGAGGCTTCTAACTTGGCGACAATGAGGGTGGCATCCTCTGATACTCTCACCTGAGTGAATAATATCTTGTAAATTAGGAGGGGACCAGATGCCAAACAGGCTTGAATGTTACAATAAATCCTTGTTTTATCTGGATTTACTTTATTATCCTAATATGTGTAAAATTATACTACATAGAGCTTGCAAACTTCATGAGACTCACTCATCAACAGAAAATGGCTCATATCTCAAAACTAAAGTTACTGATATTTCGAGCTAACTAACTCCATTGTTTTTCAAGTGATTGTGTATATACATATATTTATGGAAAGGAGAAAAGAAGGAGATTTTTTCATTGAGACATTTTTAAAAATACCTGAAGCTATTCCAGGAGATTTTTTATGAAAAAAAAAAAAAATTGTCACCAGTATTTCTTAATTTATTTTTTGAGAATGCCATTCAATAATTGAAATCTTCCTCAATCAAAATTAAGCTACATGTATCTATTGTATCCATACTAATTTTCAAAACGGTAAGTTGAAAAATAGTTGAGCTATAATGAAAAACATCAAAGTCATTTTTTCATTTTTTTTTTTTAAGCATGGATTTATTTCATATCTCTAAAAATAATAATCATATTTTAATTAAACTTTGGGATTTTATACTAAAGGCACAAAGGAATATACACACCAAAAATCATGAAGATAGGAAAAATGAATGTCACCCACTAAGTAACTGAGTAACTGGTGGTGCCTGCCCTTAAGTAATTCTTAATGTTTTCATGATTTTCCTTGGTGTCACTCAGGAGTAAAATTTTTGCCAGGATGGGTTCTGTGTCTTCCTTGTATGGTTGACTAAGGATTTGAAATCCCTACTATATTCAGAGCAATGCAGTAAAAAATTTTCAAGAGTTTCCTGTGGCAAGCATGCACAACTTTCCTCTGCGGCAATAAACTTTTTCCTGTAGTTGAGGTTCAGTGTGTTTGTCCTTGCCTTCATCATTGATTTGCTCTTCATGCTGTTGTCCATCCATTTCTTTATTTCTAATCTGAATCATCTGTAGGTCTTCAGGGTTGATTTTTCTTGTATACTTTTCTTCCTTTCTTTAGAATCCCAATATATGACCTTCTTAATGATTTTATTTGGCTTCATCATTTCTGTTTGCTTAATCTGTGCAGTGTCATGCTTTGTCAGAGATAAGTTTCATGTCGGGTTGCATTTTTCTGTATATTTTTTTTATTTACTCCCGTAAAATGAGAAAAATAATGGATCATTTCATATAGATATTATTCTCATGCTATGAATGGAAGTGTGGCTACCTTACAGTTTTGATTCTTAGATTTTTTTTCTCTTAGAGCTCACAATATCAAACTATGGATGCAGAATTTTATGTTCATATTTTTTAAAGCTTTAATTTTCTCTTTTACATACACTTTCCGCAACCCTATAGTGTATGTAATAAAGAAGTACTTCTTTACATTACAAATACCTATAAATAAACAAGAATTTTATGTTCGACAAAATGATTGGATATGCATCTGGCAACACCCCACGTCTCAAGGCTGTGGTTACTACACCCACAATTCTTAAAGAAAAGAACATACCATGAATTTTGCGACGCTCGGTTTTCTTTTCTGATTATTCTGAAGTTTCATTTCCTATTTCATATACCTTACTGATTATAGATTTCAGAAGTAACTTCCTAGGAGAAACTAACTTACCTTTTTATCTGATGATTTTTTTGGAGAAAAACAGCAGCCTGCCCTGTGTAGTCATCTCCGCGCAACAATGACACCGTGCCAAAACATTTATAACAAAAGTGTTATCCCTCTCCTATACCATAGCTCTCAATTGAATTTTATTGCATTGATATTATATGCATGTTAACATAGACATTAAAAAAAACAAAATAACCCCCAAATATATCTCAGTTCCTAAAGAAGTATTCAGTTCATAATAACTCCAAGCCCAAAAGATAGGTATGTACATGAAAACATTCACATCATGATGTTGAATATTCTTTGAAACTATTAGTGACAAATCTTTTATATACAAACAAAATTGAAGGCTGTAAAATGGCTCAAAAAGGAAATAGTATACATACATATTAAACACTTCCCTAAGAGGTACACACACACACACACACACACACACACACACATATGTGTGTGTGTGTGTGTGTGTGTGTGTGTGTGTGTGGTGTTTTTTTTTTTTTTTTTTTTTTTTATATAGGAAGGACACTGGCCAAGGGCAACAAAAATCCAATAAAAAAAAATGCCCACTGAAATGCCAGTCCCATAAAAGGGTCAAAGCATTAGTCAAAAATTGATGAGCAAGTGTCTTAAAACCTCCCTCTTGAAGGAATTCAAGTCATAGGAAGCTGGAAATACAAAAGCAGGCAGGGAGTTCCAGAGTTTACCAGAGAAAGGAATGAATGATTGAGAATACTGGTTAACTCTTGTGTTAGGGGTGAGAGAAAGAAGAAAGTCTTGTGCAGCGAGGCCATGGGAGGAGGGGAGGCATGCAGTTAGCAAGATCAGAAGAGCAGTTAGCATGAAAATAGTGGTAGAAGACAGCTAGAGATGAAACATTGCAGCGGTGAGAGAGAGGCTGAAGACAGTCAGTTAGAGGAGAGGAATTGATGAGACAAAAAGCTTTTGATTCCACCCTATATAGAAGAGTACTATGAGTGGAACCCCCACTCAGACATGTGAAGCATACTCCATACATGGACAGATAAGGCCCTTGTACAGAGTTAGCAGCGGGGGGGGTGAGAAAAACTGGCGGAGACGACTCAGAATGCCTAACTTCATAGAAGCTGTTTTAGCTAGAGATGAGGTGTGATGTTTCCAGTTCAGATTATAAGTAAAGGTCAAACCAAGGATGTTCAGTGTAGAAGATGGGGACAGTTGAGTGTCATTGAAGAAGAGGGGATAGTTGTCTGGAAGGTTGTGTCGAGTTGATAGATGGAGGAATTGAGTTTTTGAGGCATTGAACATTACCAAGTTTGCTCTGCCCCAATCAGAAATTTTAGAAAGATCAGAAGTCAAGTGTTCTGTGGCTTCCCTGCATGAAATGTTTACTTCCTGAAGGATTGGACGTCTATGAAAAGATGTGGAAAAGTGCAGGGTGGTATCATCAGCGTAGGAGTGGATAGGACAAGAAGTTTGGTTTAGAAGGTCATTAATGAATAATAAGAAGAGAGTGGGTGACAGGACAGAACCCTGAGGAACACCACTGTTAATATATTTAGAAGAAGAACAGTGACAGTCTACCACAGCAGCAATAGAACGGTCAGAAAGGAAACTTGAGATGAAGTTACAGAGAGAAGGATAGAAGCCGTAGGAGGGTAGTTTGAAAACCAAAGATTTGTGCCAGACTCTATCAAAAGCTTTTCATATGTCCAAGGCAACAGCAAAAGTTTCACCAAAATTTCTAAAAGAGGATGACCAAGACTCAGTAAGGAAAGCCAGATCACCAGTAGAGCAGCCTTGATGGAACCCATACTGGCAATCAGATAGAAGGTTGTGAAGTGATAGATGTTTAAGAATCTTCCTGTTGAGGATAGATTCAAAAACTTTAGATAGGCAGGAAATTAAAGCAATAGGAAGGTAGTTTGAGGGATTAGAATGATCACCCTTTTTAGGAACAGGCTGAATGTAGGCAAATTTCCAGCAAGAAGGAAAGGTAGATGTTGACAGACAGAGCTGAAAGAGTTTGACTAGGCAAGGTGCAAGCACAGAGGCACAGTTTCGGAGAACAATAGGAGGGACACTATCAGGTCCATAAGCCTTCCGAGGGTTTAGGCCAGCAAGAGCATGGAAAACATCATTGCGAAGAATTTTAATAGGTAGCATGAAGTAGTCAGAGGGTGGAGGAAAGGGAGAAACAAGCCCAGAATCATCCAAGGTAGAGTTTTTAGCAAAGGTTTGAGCAAAGAGTTCAGCTTTAGAAATAGATGTGATAGCAGTGGTGCCATCTGGTTGAAATAAAGGAGGAAAAGAAGAAGAAGCAAAGTTATTGGAGATATTTTTTGCTAGATGCCAGAAGTCACGAGGGGAGTTAGATCTTGAAAGGTTTTGACACTTTCTGTTAATAAAGGAGTTTTTAGCTAGTTGGAGAACAGACTTGGCATGGTTCTGGGCAGAAATATAAAGTGCATGAGATTCTGGTGATGGAAGGCTTAAGTACCTTTTGTGGGCCACCTCTCTATCATGTATAGCATGAGAACAAGCTGTGTTAAACCAAGATTTGGAAGGTTTAGGTCGAGAAAAAGAGTGAGGAATGTATGCCTCCATGCCAGACACTGTCACCTCTGTTATGCACTCAGCACACAAAGATGGGTCTCTGACACAGAAGCAGTAGTCATTCCAAGGAAAATCAGCAAAATACCTCCTCAGGTCCCCCCAATTATCAGAGCTAAAAGGCCAGAGGCACCTTCACTTAGGGGGATTCTGAGGAGGGATTGGAGCGATAGGACAAGATACAGATATGAGATTGTGATCGGAGGAGCCCAACGGAGAAGAAAGGGTGACAGCATAAGCAGAAGGATTAGAGGTCAGGAAAAGGTCAAGAATGTTGGGCGTATCTCCAAGATGGTCAGGAGTACGAGTAGGGTGTTGCACCAATTGCTCTAGGTCGTGGAGGATAGCAAAGTTGAAGGCTAGTTCACCAGGATGGTCAGTGAAGGGAAAGGAAACCAAAGCTGGTGGTGAACATTGAAGTCTCCAAGAATGGAGATCTCTGCAAAAGGGAAGAGGGTCAGAATGTGCTCCACTTATGAAGTTAAGTAGTCAAAGAATTTCTTATAGTCAGAGGAGTTAGGTGAGAGGTATACAGCACAGATAAATTTAGTTTGAGAGTGACTCTGTAGTCGTAGCCAGATGGTGGAAAACTCAGAAGATTCAAGAGCATGGGCACAAGAGCGTGTCAAGTCATTGTGCACATAAACACAACATCCAGCTTTGGATAAAAAATGAGGATAGAGAAAGTAGGAGGGAACAGAAAAGGGGCTACTGTCAGTTGCCTCAGACACCTGAATTTCAGTGAGGAAAAGAAGGTGAGGTTTAGAAGAAGAGAGGTGGTGTTCTACAGATTGAAAATCAGATCTTACACCATGAATGTTACAGAAGTTAATGAAGAAAAAGTTGAGGGGGGTGTCAAGACACTTAGTGTTGTCGACAGAAAGGCAGTCCAACCTGAGGACATTTATGGTCCCCTTCCCAGATGGGGACTCAGAAGTTGGGTGTTTTTTTTTTTTTTTTTTTTTTTTTTTTTTTTTTTTTTTTTTTTTTGTAGGAAGGAAACTGGCCAAGGGCAACAAAAATCTAATAAAAAAAATGTCCACTGAAATGCCAGTCCCATAAAAGGGTCAAAGCAGTGGTCAGAAATTGTTGGATAAGTGTCTTGAAACCTCCCTCTTGAAGGAATTCAAGTCATAGGAAGGTGGAAATACAGAAGCAGGCAGGGAGTTCCGGAGTTTACCAGAGAAAGGGATGAATAATTGAGAATACTGGTTAATTAACTCTTGCATTAGAGAGGTGGACAGAATAGGGGTGAGAGAAAGAAGAAAGTCTTGTGCAGTGAGGCCACAGAAGGAGGGGAGGCATGCAGTTAGCAAGATCAGAAGAGCAGTTAGCATGAAAACAGCGGTAAAAAACAGCTAGATATGCAACATTGCGGCGGTGAGAGAGAGGCTGAAGACAGTCAGTTAGAGGAGAGGAGTCGATGAGATGAAAAGCTTTTGATTCCACCCTGTCTAGAAGAGTAGTATGAGTGGAACTTCCCCAGACATGTGAAGCTTACTCCATACATGGACAGATAAGACCCTTGTACAGAGTTAGCAGCCGGGGGGGTGAGAAAAACTGGCGGAGACGTCTTAGAACGCCTAACTTCATAGAAGCTGTTTTAGCTAGAGATGAGATGTGAAGTTTCCAGTTCAGATTATAAGTAAAGGAAAGACTGAGGATGTTCAGTGTAGAAGAGGGGGACAGTTGAGTGTCATTGAAGAAGAGGGGATCGTTGTCTGAAAAGTTGTGTCGAGTTGATAGATGGAGGAATTGAGTTTTTGAGGCATTGAACAATACCAAGTTTGCTCTGCCCAATCAGAAATTTTAGAAAGATCAGAAGTCAAGTGTTCTGTGGCTTTCCTGCGTAATATTTTACCTCCTGAAGGGTTGGACATCTATGAAAAGACGTGGAAAAGTGCAGGGTGGTATCATCAACATAGGAGTGGATAGGACAAGAAGTTTGGTTTAGAAGATCATTAATGAATAATAAGAAGAGAGTGGGTGACAGGACAGAACCCTGAGGAACACCACTGTTAATAGATTTAGAAGAACAGTGACCGTCTACCACAGCAGCAATAGGACGGTCAGAAAGGAAACTTGAGATGAAGTTACAGAGAGAAGGATAGAAACCGTAGGAGGGTAGTTTGGAAATCAAAGCTTTGTGCCAGACTCTATCAAAGGCTTTTGATATGTCCAAGGCAACAGCAAAAGTTTCACCAAAATCTCTAAAAGGGGATGACCAAGTCTCAGTAAGGAAAACCAGAAGATCACCAGTAGAGCGGCCTTGACGGAACCCATACTGGCGATCAGATAGAAGGTTGTGAAGTGACAGATGTTTAAGAATCTTTCTGTTGAGGATAGATTCAAAAACTTTAGATAGGCAGGAAATTAAAGCAATAGGACAGTAGTTTGAGGGATTAGAACGGTCACCCTTTTTAGGAACAGGTTGAATGTAGGCAAATTTCCAGCAAGAAGGAAAGGTAGATGTTGACAGACAGAGCTGAGAGTTTGACTAGGCAAGGTGCAAGCATGGAGGCACAGTTTCGGAGAACAATAGGACGGACCCCATCAGGTCCATAAGCCTTCCGAGGGTTTAGGCCAGCGAGGGCATGTAAAACATCATTGCGAAGAATTTTAATACGTGGCATGAAGTAGTCAGAGGATGGAGGAGAGAGAGGAACAAGCCCAGAATTGTCCAAGGTAGAGTTTTTAGCAAAGGTTTGAGTGAAGAGTTCAGCTTTAGAAATAGATATGATAGCAGTGGTGCCATCTAGTTGAAATATAGGAGGGAAAGAAGAAGAAGCAAAGTTATTGGAGATATTTTTGGCTAGATGCCAGAAATCACGAGGGGAGTTAGATCTTGAAAGGGTTTGACATTTTCTGTTAATGAAGGAGTTTTTGGCTAGTTGGAGAACAGACTTGGCATGGTTCCAGGCAGAAGTATAAAGTGCATGAGATTCTGGTGATGGAAGGCTTAAGTACCTTTTGTGGGCCACCTCTTTATTATGTATAGCACAAGAACAAGCTGTGTTAAACCAAGGTTTAGAAGGTTTAGGACGAGAAAAAGAGTGAGGAATGTACGCCTCCATGCCAGACACTATCACCTCTGTTATGCACTCAGCACACAAAGATGGGTCTCTGACATGGAAGCAGTCATTCCAAGGAAAATCAGCAAAATACCTCCTCAGGTCCCCCCAACTAGCAGAGGCAAAATGCCAGAGGCACCTTCGCTTAGGGGAATCCTGAGGAGGTATTGGAGCGATAGGACAAGATACAGATATGAGACTGTGATCGGAGGAGCCCAACGGAGAAGAGAGGGTGACAGCATAAGCAGAAGGATTAGAGGTCAGGAAAAGGTCAAGAATGTTGGGCGTATCTCCATGACGGTTAGGAATACGAGTAGGGCGTTGCTCCAATTGCTCTAGGTCGTGGAGGATAGCAAAGTTGAAGACTAGTTCACCAGGATGGTCAGTGAAGGGAGAGGAAGGCCAAAGCTGGTGGTGGACATTGAAGTCTCCAAGAATGGAGATCTCTGCAAAAGGGAAGAGGGTCAGAATGTGCTCCACTTTGGAAGTTAAGTAGTCAAAGAATTTCTTATAGTCAGAGGAGTTAGGTGAGAGGTATACAGCACAGATAAATTTAGTTTGAGAGTGACTCTGTAGTCGTAGCCAGATGGTGGAAAACTCGGAAGATTCAAGAGTGTGGGCACGAGAGCATGTTAAGTCATTGCACACATAAACACAACATCCAGCTTTGGATCGAAAATGAGGATAGAGAAAGTAGGAGGGAACAGAAAAGGGGATACTGTCAGTTGCCTCAGACACCTGAGTTTTTCAGTGAGGAAAAGAAGATGAGGTTTAGAAGAGGAGAGGTGGTGTTCTACAGATTGGAAATTAGATCTTAGACCGTGAATGTTGCAGAAGTTAATGATGTAAAAGTTGAGGGGGGGGTGTGTCAAGACACTTAAGGTTGTCAACAGAATGGCAGTCTGACCGAGGGACATTTATGGTCCCCTCCCCAGATGGGGACTCCAAGGCTGGTGTAGGAGTTGTCATGATAATTTTGAAATTTTGAGTGAAGGGTGTGTTTGTTCCTAGTATTGAATATAATGTGTTGGCTAGCTTGTTGGCCTTGGTTAAACAGTAAGCTTCGTGTTCCTTGAAGCATTACCTTTTATTAGTTGTACTTACTCCTAAGTATTAAGAACATTAGAGCATAAGAAATAAGGGAAGCTGCAAAAAGCGACCAGACTTGCATGTGGCAGTCCCTGTATGAAATATACCTACCTATTTCCACCTATCATCCCCATCCTTAGTGTATGGTGTCACAGGTCTTGATGTCTTGTATCTAATTAGGTGTGTTTTGGGTGTTGTACATTAGTATTTGATTTTTCTCCTTGTTAATTTCCAGTCTGCATTCCTAGACAATTTCTGTAGTTGCTTTGATTACTGCTTTTGCATTCTCTATGGATCTGCTTAGAAAGTTCCCCTTGAAGCGTAAGTTCAGATCTTGCAGTTTTTGGGTGATGATATATGTCTTAAGAAGAAACAGAACTTAATCTTTTGCACCCTTCCCTTATTCCACTTGTGATGTTTATGTCTGCTTTTTTTTGGTCGTTTATAAGTAAGCTGGTTTTGTCGTTAGTGTAGATGTTAACTCTAAAGCATCTATAATCTTTGGCAGTTTGCTTTTATTCATCAATGCTTTTATTATATTTGCTCTGACCACAAAATCAAAGACCTTTTTAGAATCTATTGATATTACAATTATAGGCCTTTTCATTCTGTAGCTCTCTTCTATGCAATATAGATTGCCAGTAATCCTTTCAATGTTCCGTATAGCTTGCCTGCTTGTCATTTCTGCCTCCCGTGTTTTAGTGTGGCTTTCAAGCTTTGTTCTCATAATTCCAGTGAAGATCTTATAGGAGGTGTTTGTTAGGGTTATAGGCCACAAATCTTTGATGCAGGTTTGTCCTTCTTTGTTAGTACTACTGTGTTTGTTATTTTCTAGCTTTCCACTGTCTCCCCATTTTCTAATATGTTGTTTAGACATTTGGTTAGCTCTTCTATGGATGTTTGACTCTCTATGAGTGCTTTATATATTTCTATTCTCATTCCATTTGGACCTGGTACATTCTTGTCTTTCAATTTCTGTAGCTGCTCCTTTATATCTTTAGCTGTTGTTTCTGCTGCTTTGTTACTCATTGGTGCTGGATATTTGTCTTGACATTAATATGCCATGTCTAGGTGCTCTCTTAGTTGGTAGGGTGCACTTCTTCCTTGTATTCTTGTTTCATTATCTTGCTGGTGCATTGTTCTCATCATAACCTCCTTTGTTGCTCTTCTTACTAATTCTTCCTCATACAGTAGGATATGCAACAATGCACAGTTGTTACATATAACTGCAATAATGCACTGAAATTTTAATAAATATTTTATGCAATAATGAATTAAAACTGGCATAATGAACTCCACTAGTAGAAGCACTGGAATTTTAATAAAAATTTAATTGGAATAACGAACCAAAACTGGCAAGATGAACTTACCATTTGTGCAAGTACTGGAATTTTAATAAGAATTTAATTGGTATAACAAACTGAATCTCACAAGACTGACTCTCCAGCTGTGCAAGCCACTGCTCACCTATCTGGCACCTGTCCTTTCCTTCCTTTTTTCCTTTCCTCTCCCTTCTTACCTCTTGTATCAAACCTCCCTCCATGTCACCTCCCCTCCATGTTATCTGTCAGAGATAAGGAAGTAGGGAGTGATACCACACTCTCTCTCTCTCTCTCTCTCTCTCTCTCTCTCTCTCTCTCTCTCTCTCTCTCTCTCTCTCTCTCTCTCTCTCTCTCTCTCTCTCTCTCTCTCTCTCTCATTTTATGTCATTTTCACTTCAACCATTCTCACTCTTTCACATTCTCATAGGTATACATAATTCCATTTTCATTCTTAATCAGTCTCATTCTATTTAGTAATCCTTAGGATTGTTTTTACTTTCACTGAGAGAGAGAGAAAAAGAGAGAGAGAGAGAGAGAGAGAGAGAGAGAGAGAGAGAGAGAGAGATCCAGCTTAGGCAGGATTTACATACATATACATGTGATGGCGACAGTAGGACCATTTTCAGTAGTGTCACTGACAAGTGTCTTGACACCCCCCTCAACTTTTTCTTCATTAACTTCTGCAACATTCGCGGTCTAAGATCTAATTTTCAATCTGTAGAACACCACCTCTCCTCTTCTAAACCTCATCTTCTTTTCCTCACTGAAACTCAGGTGTCTGAGGCAACTGACAGTAGCCCCTTTTCTGTTCCTTCCTACTTTCTCTATCCTCATTTTCGATCCAAAGCTGGATGCTGCGTTTATGTGCGCAATGACTTAACCTGCTCTCGTGCCCACGCTCTTGAATCTTCCGAGTTTTCCACCATCTGGCTACGACTACAGAGTCATTCTCATACTAAATTTATCTGTGCTGTATACCTCTCTCCTAACTCCTCTGACTATAAGAAATTCTTTGACTACTTAACTTCCAAATTGGAGCACATTCTGACCCTCTTCCCTTTTGCAGAGATCTCCATTCTTGGAGACTTCAATGTTCACCACCAGCTTTGGCTTTCCTCTCCATTCACTGACCATCCTGGTGAACTAGCCTACAACTTTGCTATCCTCCATGACCTAGAGCAATTGGTGCAACACCCTACTCGTATTCCTGACCGTCTTGGAGATACGCCCAACATTCTTGACCTTTTCCTGACCTCTAATCCTTCTGCTTATGCTGTCACCCTTTCTTCTCCGTTGGGCTCCTCCGATCACAATCTCATATCTTTATCTTGTCCTATCACTCCAATCCCTCCTCAGGATCCCCTTAAGCGAAGGTGCCTCTGGCGTTTTGCCTCTGCTAGTTGGGGGGACCTGAGGAGGTATTTTGCTGATTTTCCTTGGAATGACTACTGCTTCCGTGTCAGAGACCCGTCTTTGTGTGCTGAGCGCATAACAGAGGTGATAGTGTCTGGCATGGAGGCGTACATTCCTCACTCTTTTTCTCGTCCTAAACCTTCTAAACCTTGGTTTAACACAGCTTGTTCTCGTGCTATACATGATAGAGAGGTGGCCCACAAAAGGTACTTAAGCCTTCCATCACCAGAATCTCATGCACTTTATATTTCTGCCCGGAACCATGCCAAGTCTGTTCTCCAACTAGCCAAAAACTCCTTCATTAACAGAAAATGTCAAAACCTTTCAAGATCTAACTCCCTTCGTGATTTCTGGCATCTAGCCAAAAATATCTCCAATAACTTTGCTTCTTCTTCTTTCCCTCCTCTACTTCAACCAGATGGCACCACTGCTATCACGTCTATTTCTAAAGCTGAACTCTTTGCTCAAACCTTTGCTAAAAACTCTACCTTGGACGATTCTGGGCTTGTTCCTCCCTCTCCTCCACCCTCTGACTACTTCATGCCACGTATTAAAATTCTTCGTAATGATGTTTTCCATGCCCTCGCTGGTCTAGACCCTCGGAAGGCTTATGGACCTGATGGGGTCCCTCCTATTGTTCTCCGAAACTGTGCCTCTGTGCTTGCACCTTGCCTAGTCAAACTCTTTCAGCTCTGTCTGTCAACATCTACCTTTCCTTCTTGCTGGAAGTTTGCCTACATTCAACCTGTTCCTAAAAAGGGTGACCGCTCTAATCCCTCAAACTACCGTCCTATTGCTTTAATTTCCTGCTTATCTAAAGTTTTTGAATCTATCCTCAACAGGAAGATTCTTAAACATCTATCACTTCACAACATTCTATCTGATCGCCAGTATGGGTTCCGTCAAGGCCACTCTACTGGTGATCTTCTGGCTTTCCTTACTGAGTCTTGGTCATCCTCTTTTAGAGACTTTGGTGAAACTTTTGCTGTTGCCTTGGACATATCAAAAGCCTTTGATAGAGTCTGGCACAAAGCTTTGATTTCCAAACTACCCTCCTACAGTTTCTATCCTTCTCTCTGTAACTTCATCTCAAGTTTCCTTTCTGACCGTTCTATTGCTGCTGTGGTAGACGGTCACTGTTCTTCTCCTAAATCTATCAACAGTGGTGTTCCTCAGGGTTCTGTCCTGTCACCCACTCTCTTCTTATTATTCATTAATGATCTTCTAAACCAAACTTCTTGTCCTATCCACTCCTATGCTGATGATACCACCCTGCACTTTTCCACGTCTTTTCATAGACGTCCAACCCTTCAGGAGGTAAACATATCACGCAGGGAAGCCACAGAACGCCTGACTTCTGATCTTTCTAAAATTTCTGATTGGGGCAGAGCAAACTTGGTATTGTTCAATGCCTCAAAAACTCAATTCCTCCATCTATCAACTCGACACAATCTTCCAGACAACTATCCCCACTTCTTCAATGACACTCAACTGTCCCCCTCTTCTACACTGAACATCCTCGGTCTGTCCTTTACTTATAATCTGAACTGGAAACTTCACATCTCATCTCTAGCTAAAACAGCTTCTATGAAGTTAGGTGTTCTGAGACGTCTCCGCCAGTTTTTCTCACCCCCCCAGCTGCTAACTATGTACAAGGGCCTTATCCGTCCATGTATGGAGTATGCTTCACATGTCTGGGGGGGTTCCACTCATACTGCTCTTCTAGACAGGGTGGAATCAAAAGCTTATCGTCTCATCAACTCCTCTCCTCTAACTGACTGTCTTCAGCAACTCTCTCACCGCCGCAATGTTGCATATCTAGCTGTCTTCTACCGCTATTTTCATGCCAACTGCTCTTCTGATCTTGCTAACTGCATGCCTCCCCTCCTTCCGCGGCCTCGCTGCACAAGACTTTCTTCTTTCTCTCACCCCTATTCTGTCCACCTCACTAACGCAAGAGTTAACCAGTATTCTCAATCATTCATCCCTTTCTCTGGTAAACTCTGGAACTCCCTGCCTTCTTCTGTATTTCCACCTTCCTATGACTTGAATTCCTTCAAGAGGGAGGTTTCAAGACACTTATCCACCAATTTTTGACCACTGCTTTGACCCTTTTATGGGACTGGCATTTCAGTGGGCATTTTTTTTTATTAGATTTTTGTTGCCCTTGGCCAGTATCCTTCCTACATAAAAAAAAAAAAAAAAAGTCAGATGCTTTGGTCGAAAGGTATAGGAAAGCAAATGAGCCTAGGTAAATGTGACTAATACTTATCAAAGAAGCATGAAACTCAGGGTGATAATGCGTTAGACTTGGGATGGTAAGAATTAAGGACTAGGTGCAAAACTCAGGAGGGTACTGTATGTATTTGTTGCATTATCTCAAATGTAGTAGTGCAAGTGTGCTGATTTTTATGTATTTTTCAAGATTGTGGATTTTTAAAAATTATTTTCTGGTTCCTTGGAACCATTTAATTTTTTTCCATAGGTTCTTCATTCGCCATAATGCAGATTTGCAGTTACGAACACTACCCTGGAACAAATCATGTTCATTGTCGCATACCCCACTGTACTTCTTTTTATTGTCCATTGTCCATATTTTGTTGATGTCATGGCACTTGTAGACTGTTCCAGAGAATTCTTCTAATTTTTGGTGAGATACTGTCTTAACTTCACAGGTTACCCTCCTCATCATACAGTTTTATGTTGCTCCTGCTATTGATAGATTCACCTTTTAGCCTTTTGACATGCTCCCAGATCCTCTTACCCCTGTTCCTGTCACTCAGTATTTCCTGTGTGATCTTTTTTTCATGAATCTCCACTGCCTTTGTATCTTGCACTTCTGGTCCTCATACATTTTCTCATGCATTGCTTGCTGCTCACTTCCTTCTTTTGCTGCCCTCCTGCTTTCTCCTTTCTCAACATTTGCTTATTTTCTTTATTTCATTTTTCGAGCCACACAGGCTCAATGTTTTCAGATTTGTCTACTGTCTTTTTCCTGAATTTCTTTTCCATGTGTGTCTACTTCTTCTTTGAGTATTTCTTCAAAGTTCTTTAGCTTTTCTCTTTCAGAAACTGCTTTTCCTCCTAACCTTTCCTCTACTCCTAATCTAAATTTTTTTTTTTGTGTGTGTGTCATCATTTACTTTCAGGTAGGTTATTTCTTTGATTCCCTCCATTTTTGTGTGTTCCTTCTTCTGTAGGCTGACGTTGAACTTTGCCAAAATTTAGTTGTGATCTGATAGGTCAAAATTTGTCTGTGCACCTTCCCACTCTCTATGCAACATATAACTTACCAGAAATAAAACTCTTTTATGTAAATCATTGTGGGTGTTTCAGAGAGGCTAGCTTAAAACTGACTTAGCTATTTTATTATGTATCCATTTCAATTCTATGGTACAAAGGGAACTGGACAAATTTAAGAGGAAAAAAAGACTATGTGAGAGCACACTGAATTTAATGTAAGTTGGAAGCACAAGGTAGACATTCATTGCCCCATCTGGCACCTCTCTCTCTCTCTCTCTCTCTCTCTCTCTCTCTCTCTCTCTCTCTCTCTCTCTCTCTCTCTCTCTCTCTCTCTCTCTCTCTCTCTCTCTCTCTCTCTCTCTCTCTCTCTCTCTCTCTCTCTCTCTCTCTCTCTCTCTCTCTCTCTCTCTCGAAGACACCCAACATTCTTGACCTTATCCTAACCTCTAATCCTTCTGTTTTTGCTGTCACCCTATCTTCTCTGTTGGGCTCCTCAGATCACAATTTCATATCTGTATCTTGTCCTATTGCTGCAATTCCTCCTCAGGATCCCCAAAGGGAAGGTGCCTCTGGCATCTTGCTTCTGCTAATTAGGAGGACCTGAAGAGGTATTTTGCTGATTTTTCTTCGAATGACTACTGCTGCTGTGTTAAAGATCCATCTCTGTATTCTCACCACATAAGAGGTGATCATGTCTGGCATGGAGATGTACACTCCTCACTCTCTCTCACCCTAAACCTTCCAAACCTTGGTTTAATACAGCCTGTTCTCTTGCTATACATGATTGAGAGGTGGTCCACAAAAGATACTTGAGCCTTCCAATACCAGAACCTCATGCACTTTACATTTCTACCCAGAATCATCTATTTTCCAACTAGCTAAAATCTCCTTCATTAATAGAAAGTGTCAAAATCTTTCAAGATCTAACTCCCCTCATGACTACTGGCACCTAGCCAAAAACATCTTCAATAACTTTGCTTCCTCATCTTTCCCTCCTTTATCTCAACCTAATGGCACCACTGCCATCTCATCTATCTCTAAAGCTGAACTCATCGCTCAGACCTTTGCTAAAAACTCCTGGGCTTGTTCCCCCTTTTTTTCCACACAGTGATTACTTCATGCTACCCTTGAAGATCCTTCACAGTGATGTTTTCCTTGCGTTTGCTGGCCTTAACCCTCGAAGGCTTATGTATGTGATGGGGTCCCTCCTATTGTTCTCTATAACTGTACCTCTGTGCTCACACCTTGCCTAGTCAAACTCTTCCAACTCTGTCTGTCAACATCTACCTTTCCTTCTTGCTGGAAGTTTGCCTAAATTTAACCTGTTTCTAAAAAGGCTGACCATTCTAATCTCTCAAACTACCATCCTATTGCTTTAATTTCCTGCCTCTGAGGTTTTTGAATCTATCCTCAACAGGGAGATTCTTAAACATCTATCACTTCATAACCTTCTATCTGATTGCCAGTATGGGTCCATTGATGCCACTCTACGGATGTTCTGGCTTTCCTTACTGAATCTTGGTGAAACTTTTACTGTTGCCTTAGATATATCAAAAGCTTTTAATAGAGTCTGGCACAAAGCTTTGACTTACAAACTACCCTTCTATGATTTCTATCCTTCTCTCTGCAACTTCATCTAAAGTTTCCTTTCTGACTGTTCTATTACTGCTGTGGTAGACAGTCATTGTTCTTCTAAATCTATTAACAGTGTTCTTTAGGGTTCTCTCCTGTCACCCACTCTCTTCCTATTATTCATCAGTGATCTAAACCAAACTTCTTATCCTATCCACTCTTACATTGATATCCTCTTGCACTTTTCTGTGTCTTTTCATAGATGTTGAACCCTTCAGGAATTAAAGAGCTCATGCAGGGAAGTCACAGAATGCTTGACTTCGGGTCTCTCTAAAATTTCTGATTATGACAGAGCAAAATTAGTATTATTTGATGCCTCAAAGCTCAGTTCCTCTGTCTATCAGTTTAACACAACCTTCTAGATAACTATCCCCTCTTCTTCAGTGACTGTCAACTGCCCCCCTCTTCTGCACTGAGCATCCTCAGTCTGTCCTTTACTTATAATCTAAACTGGAAACTTCACATCTCATCTCTAACTAAAACAGCTTCTATGAAGTTAGGTGTTTTGAGTCATCTTATCCAGTTTTTCTCACCCCCCAGCTGCAAACTCTGTACAGGGGCCTTATCAGTCCATGTATGGAGTATGTTTCACATATAGGGAGGGTTCCACTCTTTTAGACAAGGTAGAATTCAAAGCTTTTCATCTTATCAGCTCCTCATCTCTAACTGATTGTCTTCAACTTCTCTCTCATTGCCACAATGTCGCATCTCTTGCTATCTTCTGCTGCTATTTTCACACCAACTAGTCTTCTGATTTTGCTGACTTCATGCCTCCCCTCCTCCCACAGACTCGCCACACAAGACTTTCTTCTTCCTCTCAGTATTCTCTCAGTATTCTCTCCAGTATTCTCAATCATTTGTCCCTTTCTTTGGTAAAATTTGGAACTCCCTGCCTGCTATGAGGTTTCAAGACACTTATCCTGTGTTTTTTTTTTTTTTTTTTTTCCCATCTCTACAGGAACCAGAATTTAAGTGGGCCTTTTCATTATTCAAAATTTTTATTGCCCTTTGCCAGTGACCCTATTACATAAAAAAAAAAAAAAAAAAAAAAAAAAACAAGGGTGGGGTGTGAAACTCATTTGCTGTGATATTGATATGAGGGTACAGTGTGCAGGCCAAGTGCGAGAAACCAAACTTAACACTCCATATTTACCTCTGAGGTGAGTAACATGACAAAGATGTTAAAATAATTTTTCTTTGCAAGTAAACAAACAAGCAAATGAGTATCATAAATGCATCAGCTACTTACTGTGAGAAGCATTTCTGCTTGGCTATTTAGGTCCCTGATACTTGGCACCTCTTGGCACTGACCAGAGCATCATAGTTTGGCACTAACATCTGAGCTGCAGCAACCTTCAGTATTGCATTGAGGTGTGTATTAATGAGACCAAAGTTCATATTTATTTAATTTCATCAAAGAGAAGAGTTGTTTACAGACATGTACTTTTGAAGATGGACATAATCCTTGAGGCCAAATATCTGGCCTTGGGATAATTTGGTCCAAGGTAGGGATAATTTGGTCCAAGGTAGTGATAAAATGTGCCAACATCAACAATAAAAAATTTGTCCTTTAACACTGACTCACAATTGAGTTCAATTATTTCAAGCTGAAAATGTGCTGGTATCTCACTGATGCCAACAGAGAATGGGTTCTGGAGAAATACTTCTCAGGTTTTTAAAGTCAGCAAATCTTTCATGGATATCATTCATTAATTCAGAAATTTTCAGGTAGTATTTTTAAGTATCAGTATCACCATGAAGCTCTGGTGTGTCCTGCAAAGAATTCAAGGTTGGGAAGTGAAACAAATTTTTCTCTGCAAGCTGCCTCTCAAAAAGTTGGTTTCATTTGAAAGGCATGAATGCAGTCACAAAGCTCTGTCACTAACTTTTTAGACCCTTACATCTTTGCATTTAGGTGATTCAAGTGCTCTGTGATGTACACCGTGAAAGCTAGATCTTGAACCTGTCCACTATCTTCAAGTTCATGCAAGCTCCTTCCTTTCTGCTTCATAAACATCTGTATTTCACTGCACAATCCATAAAATTATTTTAATACAACTTAACCAGCAAATGTCACAGTGATATGGAAGTCCATGAGCATCTTCATTTTTCTCCAGTAGAAACTTGAACTGCCTGTGGCTCAGGGCTCTAAAACGCACAAAGTCTTTACAACAACATACTTAACATTGTCCATCTTTAATGTTTTGCTGCATAACATTTTTCTACGTATAATGCAATGCATATTTGGATTTACAACTAGAACTTTTTCTTTCAATTTTGTTGCAACACCAGCTTTTCTACCAGTCATTTGAAGGACTCCATCTGTAGGCAAACTCAGTTTTTGCCCAGTCAACACTGAGTTTATCAAGTGTTCCCACCAAGCTCTGAAAAATGTTACCACCTCCTGTTGATCCTTTCTTCATCACTAGTTCCACAAATTCCTCTGTTATCTGCATATTTTTATCGACTCTGTGTATGAAAACTGCAAGTTCTGCTACACCACTAATGTCAGTTCTTTCATCAGTGGTAATTGGAAATGCAATGAAAGATTTGACTTTGTCTTTGATTGACTGTGAATATTCTCTGATAATTCTTAAACTTTTTCTGTAATAGTATTTCTTGAGAGGTTCATATTTGTAGATGCTTGATTTGCTTCACATACAACCTGCTTCTTGTATTTACATTTGCAATGCTTCAAGCTTCATGTGACTGCTCTCAGGCTCCCATAGGATCAGATAGTGGTTTGGGACTTGGTGCAGTATGACCGGAGGATTTTGTTTCCCAGGATGTGTTTCTTGGGATATGTCTAACTTTTTTTAAGGGTTTTGCTTCTTTTCTGGATTTTCCTGAAGGCACTTTCTTTCAGTTATTCTGTCCATCTTGGCCCCTCTCTGGTTAGACCCTCTGAAACCTCTGGCTCTCTGTCTGCTACTGTCTAATTCTCTCTCTGTCACTTTTCATATACAATTGTTTGGGACTGCCTATATCTCTTCAGAAAATTATCTTTATTTTCATAACATTTTACATATATACCTTTCACCTTTCTCATTTATGCATAAGATCCACCCACAGGCATAATACTTGATTCAGAACACCAATCAGGTTATAAGGGCAGTTTGGAGGCAGAGCTTAAGTAGGTGATGTTATGTTTCTATAAGCTGACCTTTCTGGTGCCTCATTCCTCCTGGCTGGTCTACTTTCCCTTTCAATCGCTTTTTTGTACTGCTTAGATCCTGTTTCCATGTTTGTTATTTTCTCGGCTTCCTCAATATCAAGTGCTAATTACCTTCCTGGGTAGGGTGACCACTTGTTTTCTCCCTACTTCATCCGTCATGTCCATTTCTTATTACTTATTGTCTTCTCTTTTTTCTTCTTCCTTATTTTGTTTTCTTTCTTCTCTTCTTATTTTATCTTCTTTCTTCTTTCTTCTTTTGTAATAGTACAGTATATAGCTACTGTGGTGTGGGGATCATTACACTTGTGGAATATCAGCAACTGATAGTGCTACAAGCAGATTCATGCCCCTTCACAGCTGCCACTACACTCGAGTCATCTTTCCCTAGACTAGCTCCTTCTAGCCTACTGCAGACATAAACACAATGAGGGGGGGAGGCACAGCCAGGTCAAAGGACACACATATATGAGGCTTATAATATTCTGTGAGCTACCTTTCACCAAAGACAAGCCACCCGCACCCACTGAAAATTATATCCTCCAGCCCATGAACAGTCTATATGTGGCCCCCTGGAAGGCTACAGACAGCTACACACATGCAGAATAGTATGAAGTTCTCTGGCTTCAGAGCTTCCAGCAGTGAGCTCTGAAGACCAGTCTCATTTAATGGCACAAAGACACTAATGAAACAAGTACACAACTGACAGGCCTCGAGATGGTGAAAGGAGCACTCCTGGACTCCAAATAAGACACAAATCAACCAGGATGGCATGATGGTGGTGGTAAGACTACATTGTCCCCCACAATTTATCTGGCACAGCACTCAGTCAATCCCTTGACTGGTGCTTATCTTACCCTGACAGTGATGTACTGCTGCTAACACTCAGGTGATAATTTGCTAGTAATTTCTCTCCCTCATGCCAGCACTCCATCACTCCAGCAAGCAGCCCACGTCCTCTCCTTACAAACACAAAGCCCAACTGTGGGAAAGAGACATTGCTTAATCTCTCAAGTGGCAGGCAGTGACACATGTGATGAGGAGGGAGGTGGAAGAGCAGGGAGAGGATGGGGTGGAGGGAAGCCAGCCCACTCGGCATCCCGCTTTCACTGTCTGCTATTATAAAGAATATTTCATAATGAAAATCAGTGTGGGTATAACAGAGGGGCTGGGTGGGTGGGGACAACTCTTCTTAAGTATTAATTTCATTTCTAGGGGACAAAGGGAAATGAGCAAAATTATAACGGCAAGAACATTGTGTGAGAGAGAAAGAGTTTTAAAGTAAAGTAGGACGTGCAGTTATATATTTATCACACATCAGGCATCTTCTGTCTTTCTCTCTCTCTCTCTCTCTCTCCCTCACTTTTCTACCTCCTTCTCTTTACCTCTCATCTTCTTGTTCTTTCTTGCTACTACATGCTACTCATTTTTTTCCTTCTCTGTTGTTCTTGTCTCTCAGCATCTTTATCAATGTCATCTTGCAATTCTGAATGCCCTTTCAGTGCAAAAGCAGTTAGGTTTGTTGAAGGGAGATCAGAGATATTCACATCTTTGCCAGAATCTTCATCTGTCATAGCGCCATTATTTGCTGGCATGATGTACACATTTTTTGTTTCAGTTTGTTTCACAGATTTACTTGATTAATTTTCATCACTGCCTCCACTCTCATCGGACATAGTAGATTTTTCTTGCTTATCCTCTATCTTCATCAAGGTCAGTTTTCTGAAAAGAAAATCATTGTAACATAAATTTGAGCAGACCAAACACAAGTTCTCAAACAAAATAGTATTGAGCTATTAAAAAAATAGCAGTGCTATTCAGTATAGCACTTTTAATTTACCTTTTAGCATAAGTAATGGTAATAGATGCAAAAACACAACAAGAGTAATCATTGTAGTGGTGACGGTTGTACTGGGACAACAATTTGATTTTAAAAATTTGTTATACCTGTTATCATCTTGGTATCAAAATTATCCTGAAACAAAGTTTTCTTTTAATAACAGATATACTGAAATATAAGTGGAAGAGTTTTGAACACCTTTTTAAAAATTATACTTACCTATTTTCCTGGGAGGCCATTGTTCATCAGAAAATAGTATTTTTCAAGGGCTTTGCACCATCTAAGGGTAATTTGGCAGGGCATGAGTGAACCTTTCTCTGATAGCACAGTGGTAGCACTAGCAGCCCAAGATGATGAGGAGCAGCTCATCAGATGAGTTGTGCCTGCAGCACGAACTCTCATCACAGAGAGTGGCTTGCACGTATCAACTACAACAGCAGAGTGATCTGAACTATCACTACCTTGGCATCCATCACTGCTACATAGTCATTCAGGTTCTCCTGCTTGGCTCTTTCTTCCCTCCTCCTCCATATGTCCCCATGGATTATTTTATATTAGAAAAAGATGTTTGCCAGAAACAACTCTTTTTCTGCATACCAGGAACAACTCTCTTCCTGCACTGAAGTTCACCAACTACTCTTCATTCTCCTTCACTTCACCTACTCCTTAGTTTTCCTATTACACCCACTACCCCACTTTTTCCAACCTTTCCACTCATATCTTCAGCTAACATTACCCTTTCCCATCTGATCATTTTCCTGAGCCACCTGTTTACATCATTCCAAATTTCCCTCATCTCTCTCCCTTTCTCATTTCTTGCATTTACAGCTACACACACACACACACACAGACCTGTGCATACCAGACTATCGCTATTTTTCTCTCTGCCCACACTATCCTAGATCTTTGGTATCTTTGTGCCTCTATTCCATTCTATAATATTGGAAATATAATGAGTGCACATCCCTCTTTTCCTCTTCTCTTACTTCTCTCATCCATGGCACACCACACCATTTCTCATTCCACTGTCTCCCCACACCTCTCCCATTTCTATTCATGCACTGATTCATTTCTAAACCTTTCATGTGTCTCTGTTGCACTCCTACATTAGTCTTTCCTTTCCTAATACTTTCTGTTATTTCTTATCTTCTTCCCAGCTGCACTTATTCAATTTGAGGCCACACCCAACATCCCCCACTGGGAGAGGTGGATCCCCATTTGCCGATGGGTATCTTGGTCTCCTCACTTGGAGGTCACTGGCAGCTTGCAAGGCTAGCACAGTGCTCTTCCTGGAGGGACATGGGTCATCAGTTCTGTTAAAGGCTGTTGAAAATAAACTTGTATACAGGTCCTCCCTGATATACAATTGGGTTACGTTCCTGAAAATCCAATCATAAAGCAAACGATCATGTAGCAAAGTTAAGGTTAAATGGGAAAAATAGGGATGTATTCCAAGACCTGTATGTATGTGCCCCAGTGCCCCCTTAAACCAATAAAAACCATGAAATATCCTATGTAAGTACAGTTATTGCCTAAAGTAATAAAACACATTACATAAATAAAATAAACACAAGAATAAAGCAATAATGCAAGAATAAAACAATAATAAAGATTGTCAACTTCATCTCAAGATTAATACTTTTCCTTGCTCTCTTGGCCTTGGTAGGGCAGTCAGTGGAGGCTGCAGGGAGTTTGGAAGACATAGTTGATGATATAAATTCACTGATGTATATCACTGGTAAAAAGTAGTAGTTACAGTAATCCTGCACCCTTCCACACACAACACAGCTGGCAAACATCAAGGAGAGCATGGGAAACATTGAGCGCTGTAGCTTTGTGGTGCTATAATCATTCACCCAAAGAAATGCCACTATACTTGTGTGTGGAGTGAGTGAGTTTGTGCTTGGGCAGTTGTAAAAACAAAGCATAACTGATCGTATAGCAGGCAAGGGATAGTTAAGAAGAATGATCATAAAAGCGAATTATTGTATAACAGTGAAAAAATCAATTTATAAAATTACACACACACACACACACACACACACACACACACACACACACACACACACACACACACACACACACACACACACACACACACACACACTCACTCACTGCTGATGGATGCACCTCCTGCCCCAAATTATTCTGTATTTGCTTTAAATGTATGATAATTATTAAGGTATTTTCTCTTTCCATTAATACGTCTTGTATTTTTAAGGTTGTATGACATGCGGGCTCCACACACATGCAATTCTCAAGCCAGCAACTTCCTCATAGATCTACGGCAGCATGCAGGAAGTACAGTAGAGTGCCGCTGCATTACTATTCACCCATCTCGTCCAGAATTGATTGCCATAGGAGTTAATGATCCATTTATCAGGATATATGACAGAAGAATGATTAAAGTCAATAGTGTACAGGTAAGTGATGTTTTTGCATATAAATGTGATTTGAAAATGTTCTGCTGAGTCTTTTAAAATTACTGTTTAAGAATGTAAGCATTATGAACTCAATCTCATTATATATATATATATATATATATATATATATATATATATATATATATATATATATATATATATATATATATATATATATATGTATATATGTATATAGTAGACACCTGCCAAAACGATAATTACTCCCAGTGAGGTCTAAAGCACTGTTCAGGGGGTGCTGTGAACTTATCATTAAATCCAGCTGTGACCTCACTGAACGTTTCCCTTTGTGTCTCACAACACAAGGGGGCAGTCACAGCCTGCCCTCTAAAGACAATTCTCTTCCTCCACACAAAACTACAAGCACCTAATAACACACACACCCTTCACTCAAAAATTTTAAAATCACGGCGACTCCTACACCAGCCTCAGAGTCCCCATCTGGGGAGGGGACCATAAATGTCCCCAGGTCGGACTGCCTTTCTGTCGACGACCCTAAGTGTCTTGACACCCCCCTCAACTTTTTCTTCATTAACTTCTGCAACATTCGCAGTCTAAGATCTAATTTTCAATCTGTAGAACACCACCTCTCCTCTTCTAAACCTCATCTTCTTTTCCTCACTGTCTGAGGCAACTGACAGTAGCCCCTCTTCTGTTCCCTCCTACTTTCTCTATCCTCATTTTCGATCCAAAGCTGGATGCTGCGTTTATGTGCGCAATGACTTAACCTGCTCTCGTGCCCACGCTCTTGAATCTTCCGAGTTTTCCACCATCTGGCTACGACTACAGAGTCATTCTCATACTAAATTTATCTATGCTGTATACCTCTCTCCTAACTCCTCTGACTATAAGAAATTCTTTGACTACTTAACTTCCAAAGTGGAGCACATTCTGATCCTCTTCCCTTTTGCAGAGATCTCCATTCTTGGAGACTTCAATGTTCACCACCAGCTTTGGCTTTCCTCTCCCTTCACTGACCATCCTGGTGAACTAGCCTACAACTTTGCTATCCTCCATGACCTAGAGCAATTGGTGCAACACCCTACTCGTATTCCTGACCGTCTTGGAGATACGCCCAACATTCTTGACCTTTTCCTGACCTCTAATCCTTCTGCTTGTGCTGTCACCCTTTCTTCTCCGTTGGGCTCCTCTGATCACAATCTCATATCTTTATCTTGTCCTATCACTACAATCCCTCCTCAGGATCCACCTAAGCGAAGGTGCCTCTGGCATTTTGCCTCTGCTAGTTGGGGGGACCTGAGGAGGTATTTTGCTGATTTTCCTTGGAATGACTACTGCTTCCGTGTCAGAGACCCATCTTTGTGTGCTGAGCGCATAACACAGGTGATAGTGTCTGGCATGGAGGCATACATTCCTCACTCTTTTTCTCGTCCTAAACCTTCTAAACCTTGGTTTAACACAGCTTGTTCTCGTGCTATACATGATAGAGAGGTGGCCCACAAAAGGTACTTAAGCCTTTCATCACCAGAATCTCATGCACTTTATATTTCTGCCCGGAACCATGCCAAGTCTGTTTTCCAACTAGCCAAAAACTCCTTCATTAACAGAAAATGTCAAAACCTTTCAAGATCTAACTCCCCTCGTGATTTCTGGCATCTAGCCAAAAATATCTCCAATAACTTTGCTTCTTCTTCTTTCCCTCCTCTACTTCAACCAGATGGCACCACTGCTATCACATCTATTTCTAAAGCTGAACTCTTTGCTCAAACCTTTGCTAAAAACTCTACCTTGGACGATTCTGGGCTTGTTCCTCCCTCTCCTCCACCCTCTGACTACTTCATGCCACGTATTAAAATTCTTCGCAATGATGTTTTCCATGCCTTCGCTGGCCTAAACCCTCGGAAGGCTTATGGACCTGATGGGGTCCCTCCTATTGTTCTCCGAAACTGTGCCTCCGTGCTTGCACCTTGCCTAGTCAAACTCTTTCAGCTCTGTCTGTCAACATCTACCTTTCCTTCTTGCTGGAAGTTTGCCTACACTCAACCTGTTCCTAAAAAGGGTGACAGCTCTAATCCCTCAAACAACCGTCCTATTGCTTTAATTTCCTGCTTATCTAAAGTTTTTGAATCTATCCTCAACAGGAAGATTCTTAAACATCTATCACTTCACAATCTTCTATCTGATCGCCAGTATGGGTTCCGTCAAGGCCGCTCTACTGGTGATCTTCTGGCTTTCCTTACTGAGTCTTGGTCATCCCCTTTTAGAGACTTTGGTGAAACTTTTGCTGTTGCCTTGGACATATCAAAAGCCTTTCATAGAGTCTGGAACAAAGCTTTGATTTCCAAACTACCCTCCTACGGTTTCTATCCTTCTCTCTGTAACTTCATCTCAAGTTTCCTTTCTGACCGTTCTATTGCTGCTGTGGTAGACGGTCACTGTTCTTCTAAATCTATTAACAGTGGTGTTCCTCAGGGTTCTGTCCTATCGCCCACTCTCTTCTTATTATTCATTAATGATCTTCTAAACCAAACTTCTTGTCCTATCCACTCCTACGCTGATGATACCACCCTGCACTTTTCCACGTCTTTTCATAGACGTCCAACCCTTCAGGAGGTAAACATATCACGCAGGGAAGCCACAGAACGCCTGACTTCTGATCTTTCTAAAATTTCTGATTGGGGCAGAGCAAACTTGGTATTGTTCAATGCCTCAAAAACTCAATTCCTCCATCTATCAACTCGACACAACCTTCCAGACAACTATCCCCTCTTCTTCAATGACACTCAACTGTCTCACTCTTCTACAGTGAACATTCTCGGTCTGTCCTTTACTTATAATCTGAACTGGAAACTTCACATCTCATCTCTAGCTAAAACAGCTTCTATGAAGTTAAGCGTTCTGAGATGTCTCCGCCAGTTTTTCTCACCCCCCCAGCTGCTAACTCTGTACAAGGGCCTTATCCGTCCATGTATGGAGTATGCTTCACATGTCTGGGGGGTTCCACTCATACTGCTCTTCTAGACAGGGTGGAATGAAAAGCTTTTCGTCTCATCAACTCCTCTCCTCTAACTGACTGTCTTCATCCCCTCTCTCACCGCCGCAATGTTGCATATCTAGCTGTCTTCTACCGCTATTTTCATGCCAACTGCTCTTCTGATCTTGCTAACTGCATGCCTCCCCTCCTTCCGCAGCCTCGCTGCACAAGACTTTCTTCTTTCTCTCACCCCTATTCTGTCCACCTCTCTAACGCAAGAGTTAACCAGTATTCTCAATCATTCATCCCTTTATCTGGTAAACTCTGGAACTCCCTGCCTACTTCTGTATTTCCACCTTCCTATGACTTGAATTCCTTCAAGAGGGAGGTTTCAAGACACTTATTCACCAATTTTTGACCACTGCTTTGATCCTTTTATGGGACTGGCACTTCAGTGGGCATTTTTTTTATTAGATTTTTGTTGCCCTTGGCCAGTATCCTTGCTACATAAAAAAAAAATATATATATATATATATATATATATATATATATATATATATATATATATATATATATATATATATATATATATATATATATATATATATATTTATTTATTTATTTATCTATTTATTTTATTTCAGTATTTTTCTGGAGGATCAGGTCATCTGGAGAGAAATAATTACAGTGTCAGCCACACTACTGGTTCCTCAGATAATCTCCCACCAGGTTGTGTTCAGTATCTAGTGCCAGGTAAGGACAGTCAATATGCAAGTACAGTGGAACCTTGGTTACCAAATTCCTCCCTTTTCAAACAAATAATTTTTTGAACAAAATTTTGAACTCATTATTGCTTCAGTTGTGATACCATAATTCGGTTCTAGAACAAAATTACTTGATTTCAAATATTCAAAGACAGCAAAAGCTGCTGTTTATTACTACTTTATAGTTTCTATAAATATTTACTTTGTTTTTATATATTTGAAGGAGAGACAAAGTGTAAGGCAGCAATTCAGTCTTTGAAATAAGATAAATGTAATCCCGTTGAAAAGTGTTGATGTAAACAAACAGGAGTTATCCTGAGACATCTGTGGCTCTCTCTGTGGCCTGCAATGCCTTCACTGCTGCACAACTGCATTTTCCAGTAGCTTTTCCCATCAGCAAGATGTCTAAGTGTTATGATCACCTTCATTTTGGCAGTAAGTGGGTTGCTCCTTTCTGTGTCCTGTAAGGCTTCCCTCACTAGACTGGTAACAAATAGAATACCTTCACAGCCTAAGCAGTATCTTCTGATGAGTTCTGTTTCACTAAGTTCATCCAATAAATCCTTTCTGGATAAATAATTTGTGAGCTGGAGATGTTGTGAAGCAGCCATCTTAGCTGTGGGAGCATCTGTCATAAGCCACAAGAACAAGGTAGACTGGTGTCTGGGAATGGATTAAACAATTTTACTTTGATTCCCATTGGAAAAATTGTTTCAGTTTTCAAACCTTTCAGATTTTGAACGGCAATCAGGAACTAATTAAGTTCTAGAACTGAGGTTCCACTGTATACTTTGAAATTTGAATTCTATATCTTAACTTTGAATATCTTCGCATTGTGAAGTTAGCAGGCATTGATTCTCTCTCTCTCTCTCTCTCTCTCTCTCTCTCTCTCTCTCTCTCTCTCTCTCTCTCTCTCTCTCTCTCTCTCTCTCTCTCTCTCTCTCTCTCTCATACTTGCAGTGTCTTTTCTTGAAATCAGTAATGATCTGGCCACACACACATTGCAGTGGGATGGAAATAACATTGTCAGTGTTATAAGTATTCCTTGCAAGTTTCAAGAGATGACTGATAGGGATAGAGCAAAGGAATTGGGAGATCTTTTCATTATCTTAATCCTACAATGAATTAAGATCTTATCTCAGCTATCTCCCTTTAAGATAGGTGCCAGCCCCATAAAAAAACATGAAACTATGTAGTAACATTATGTAACAGTCTTATGACTATTGGTAGGTAGCAGTGGCAGAACTAGTAACAACAACTAGTAACTACTACTAATAGTACAAGTGAGAAAAAATAGCCAGTGAAGTATGCCAATAGGATGGTTAAAAAACTTAACTGTTAAGATATCGTCACGCCAGCACATTTTCCATCAACTTTTGCTTCGCTCTGTCATCTTTTTCTGTCTGCATCATTAAATGGAGGTGATTGTCTTTGTGGAGGAGGATTGTCATCAACTTTTGTTGTCAAATTAAAATCCTTGTTTACCTTATAAAAATATGCTAAGTAAATCTTATTATTAAAAAAAAAAAGGTAAATAAATAAATAAGAAAATTAAATAAATTTTATATAAAAAGATATAAAATTTCACACGACATTACATCTAATTTGTGGCTCGCATGATTCAATAGACATTTACACCTTTGTAAGGTCTTTGTTTCTCTAATCCTACATGCAGGACAGCATTTTAACTCATTTTGTTACAAGTCTATGATTTACAAAACTTGTAATAAAGTACAGAATAGCTATTGCTTGCCTGTGCATCAGCAGAGTGGCGCTCATGGAGAATTGGTGTCCCAGGCTGTCTGACCTCATGGCCTGTCAGTATGGGTTGTTATTTATACATTTCTGTTGCAATGTTACCTCGTTAAGCAAACAAGGATACTGCCACACTTGGCAGGAGAGGCTAGCAGACAGCAGCTAATGTTGCTATACACAGAGAGAGAGAGAGAGGTAGGTGAGTAGTGCCCGTAGCCATGTTTGTTTACTGTTGATGAAAGTGCAGATGAATGGCTGCATGTGTGATGGTGCACATTCAAGAAGTTGTCGATTTTCATAAAGTTGACAGAAAATGTTGACAAAAGTGTGCTAGTGTGTGTGACAGTGCCTTTACTCTCACAAAGACAAATCTAAAGTGATTGAACTTACTGAACTTAAATAATAGAAATAGTAAGGCAAACAGATTTTCAGAAGACAGAAACTTTACAAATGGAAAGATGAAGTAAAAGGCAGCCTTAAAATAGCAGTTAATTTATTTACTGGCATTATTAGTGCATTGCTGTGATTAGAAAGAGAAAATACAGAAACAGGCAGGGAGTTTTACAGTTCATGAGTGAAAGGGATGAAATATTGCAAATACTAGTTAACTATTTCATTAGAAAGTTGGACAGAATAGGGTGACAAAGTTGAGTCTTGTGTAGTGAGGCCACAGGAGGAGGGGAGGCATGCAGTTAGCAAGATAACAGTTAGCATGAAAAATAGCATTTGAAGACAGCAAGAGATGCAGCATTATGGGAAAGAGAGATGCTTAAACAGTCAAAGGAGAGAAATTGATAAGATGTAATTCCATGTTCAACAGAGCAGTGTGTGTGGAACCCTGCCCTACATATGTGAAGCATACTCCATACATGGACTGATAAGGGGCTTGTACAAAGTTAGCAGCTAGGAGAGTGAGAAAAATGCCAAAGATTACTCAGAAATTATCTAGAAGATTGTGTTGAGTTGATAGATGAAAGAATTGAGTTTTGAGGCATTGAACAACACTAAGTTTGCTATATGTGAGAAATTCTAGAAAGATAAAAATGTTAGGAATAGGTGGGATATGAATTGTTATACCATAATTTTCTTCAACCTGTCACTATGAACTGTTCTTCAACCTGTCAGTATGAACTGTTTCTACATTATTGAAGTAAGGATCTAGGACTTCAACTTCAAATCTATTCCCATCTCCCTCCTGGACAATTGAGTGTGGAGTCATGAACTTAGGGGACAATACATATTCCTTCAGGGGCACTTGAACCATCATGGCAGCTCCTACTTTTAGGATGATAGGAATTGCATGCTTGTATTGTTGAGTTATCATTTTGGTTCTTGGGGCTAGTAACTTTTACCTAACCTTTTTATGTATGTCAGTGAGAACTCTCATGTGAAGTGTAATCATCTATGTTATAGACAGGCTTTGAAGAACCTGCTAACAAATCATATGGTAACCTCTTATCTGGGGTTTTCGCAGTTGATTCACATACTGAGCCATTTACGTAAACTGCTACCTGCAGAATCCAGTCTTCCCAATTGTCATGTAAAGAAACAAGAAGTAGGAGAGCCTCAAGAATCTTCCAATTTGCCCTCTCCACTAGTCCTTTGGAACTTGAGTGATAAGCTATGGTGAATGTCTGTGATATGCTTTGAACAGATATCTGTTAGCAAAGTATTTCAAAACTGTACCATTATCACAAAGGAGAAAACCTGGTGTGGTGTAAGGACAGAAAAGATGAGTGCCTAGTGCTTGAGCGATTGCAGGTGCTGCCTTAGTGTTGGCAGGCACCAAAACTACAAAACAAAAGAAGTGATCTACACAAACCAATAAATATTGGGATACTTGTTGACTTGCTGTAGAAGGTCAGTTGCAACTAGATACCATGGTTGTTTAGGTGGTGGATAGCCTAGCATGGGTGCTGAACCAGAAGTTACCCCCATATTCTTAGGGTAGCTGATGCAGCTAGCAACATAATCTAACACAACAGCTGTTACCCGAGACCAATAATATGCACAACAGATAGCAGCCAGAGTCTTGCCTCAACCTGAATGTCCAACCGTAGGTTGGTCGTGTACAAGCTGTAGAATTACCAGGACGAAAACCTCTGGAATAACCAAAAGATCCGTGGATCCATCCCCTCAAGGCCCTCTTCGGCAAAGGACATTGATGATAAAAAGAATTGTGAGAAAGGTACACGTAAGGAAGGCAAGATGGAGAGGTCACCTGATTCCAGAGTATAAATTACTTTTCCCCATGTCTCATGTTTGCACTGCTCAGCACCTAGTTCCTGAAGGAAAAATCCTTCACTGGTGTTGTTTGAGACAACACTTACAGAAATATTTTGTGGTATGGCATCCACCATCACATTAGCACATCCTTGAAAATACTTAAATTGTGGGGAGAATTCCTGGATTGTCAGTGGATTGTTAGTGACAGCAACATGGTCAGTGAAGACCGCAATTGTGTATCCCAGTATTTGATCTCGGAAGTGAGTAAGGGCCCAGACAATGGCTAAAGCTTCCTGATGCATGACAGAGTAATTTGCTTCCCCTGCATTGAGAACCCTACTTGCATAAGCAAATCAAGCAAGCGAGTTTCCTAGAGTGCTGGCAAGTGTAGAGGAAGTCAATAATAGGAGTAATGTCATGCTTCTGTGCCACACAATCTTGTTGCATCCCTAAATTTCTAAGACAGGCACTTGTGGGTTCATGGGAACATGTTAAGTTTTTATAATTTTACTTAATTTGTATCATTTGCATATACAGTGGAACCTCGGTTACTGAACGTCTCCCTTTTTTAATAATTCAGTTTTCAAGCAAAATTTTTAACTTTTAATTGCTTTAGTTGCCATACCATAATTCGGTTTTCAAAACAGAGTTACTTGGTTTCATATATGTCATTTATTATTAATCTATAGTTTCTATAAATATTTCCTTCATTTTTATATATTTGGGAGGAGAGACAGAGGATAAGACAGTAATTCAGACTTTGAAATAAGTTAAATCTGATCCCATTGAGAAGAATCTCAATGTAAACAAACAAGGTTCGGCACTCAGGAGTAATCCTGAGCTTCCTGTGGCTCTCTCTATGACCCACAATGCCATCATTACTGCACAACTGCATTTTCCTAGTAGTTTCTCCCAGCAGCAAGATGTCTAAGTGTTTTGATCACCTTAATTTTGGCGGTGAGTGGGTTGCTCCTCTCTGTGTCACTCTGTAAGGCTTCCCTCATATGATCGGTGACAAAGAGAATGCCTGCATGGTCTAAACAATATCTTTTGATGATTTCTGTGTCACAAAGTTCATTCAATACATCCTTTCTGGATAAAAATTCTAAGCTGGAGATGTGGAGCAGCCATCTTAGCAGTGGGAGCATCGATCGTTACCTGCTAAGACATGGTGGATGGGTGTCTGAGAATGGATTAATCTATTTTACATTGATTTCTATGGGGAAAATAGTTTCAGTTTTCGAACATTTCGGATTTTGAGTGGCATCCAGGAATGAATTAAGTTAAAAAACCGAGATTTCACTGTATTTACATTCACACAATCATATATGACTTTTGACCATTGTGTACAGCATCCTTGCATGACAAGAAAACTAAAAATTGGATGTTTCTCTCTTCAAATAAATTCCATTAAACATCTTAAAACATTTCACATTACATTTCCCACTTAAATTACTTTATACAATTAACATTCAATAAGAACAGATCTTACACACACCCAGTCCCCCCTCTGTCAATATGTAACACTAACATTTTACTCTGGACTGCATCACATTTGTCAGGTTCTACTTACTTGTACTGTGACAGGCAGCTTGCCCATCTTGACCCTCTTTGGTCTGATAGCTCTGTCCAGATTGTCTCTCTGTGTCCTGCCTATCCCAGTTTTTACACCCCATAATATACACTGAATTATAGTGTCTTCTTGCATAACAAGGCTTCCATTGCTATAAGATTTATTTTTCAATACTTTGATCATACAGTTTATTTTCTCATAACTTTCAATAAGGTTCATTTTCAAGTAACTATATTTATTTTTCAATACTTCAATTACATGGTTTATTTTTCCATACTTCAATCATACCATTTATTTTTCCATAACTTGCCACTTCCCATAACTTTCAAGAAGGTTAATTTTTGAGTAACTCTATTTTTTCCATACTTCAATCATACTGTTTATTTTTCCATAACTTTCCATAAGGTTAATTTTCGATTAACTTCCATAAATCACTTTGTCACCTAATCAGGAACAAAGAGGTGCTCATTTATTTTTTTGTGCCAGCAGTCCATCTTGTCCACATCATTAGCTGCCGGTAATTTCTGATGAGCCACCTGGCTGTCTCTTCTTGTAATGTATTGCTAATCTCCACCTCTGTTAGTCTTGTGATGACTCACCCCATCTTGTTGTGGTCATGTTTCATACACATATTGTTATACATTCTTTGTGACCTAATAACATTGTACAGTATCTCTCTCTCTCTCTCTCTCTCTCTCTCTCTCTCTCTCTCTCTCTCTCTCTCTCTCTCTCTCTCTCTCTCTCTCTCTCTCTCTCTCTCTCTCTCTCTCTCTCTCTCTCTCTCTCTCTCTCTCTCTCTCTCTCTCTCTCTCTCTCTCTCTCTCTCTCTCTCTCAATGCAGAGTGCCCAAGTACATGCATCTTTCAGCTAGTTTGATTAGAACACTGGTGGTTACTTTTTGCCATGTATTTGTTGGATTTTTTAAGGTGCTTGTCATACCATTTTAAAATCACTGCCATTCTTTGGACTTGAACATGATATCATACATTTACTACTGACAAATTTATCATTACAGCATGCATAGAAAGTTTTGTTGCCAAAGGGCCGACGACATTTTTTTTCTGCATTAAATGAAGTAGGCTCACAACTTCATATCTTGGAGAGCATTTGTCTGACACATTTACACCAGTAACTGGCAATCCCTACACTTTCTACCACCTGCAGTTAGCCAGTGGTACTCAGACTTAGTAGCTGCTTGGCTGCAATAAAGAGAAGATATTATGTTCACCTGATGCCCCCCAGGTGGAGCCAAATTGAGCCTTTATTTTGCTTCCTATCACCCTCTCAGCTTGCCCAAAATGGTCACTAGTAAAGATAAACGAAAGGAGGTGGTAACCTTATACAAAGCTGTGGCCATGATCTCCCATTTTATAGCACATCAAACAGGAGTACAGCTGAGGACAGATTCAAGGATACCAGGGAGGTAGATGCACTTACCAAGTCTGGGAGACCTCATAAGACAACCTTGAAGACCCATGCACTTAATTCCTGGCAAGTTTTTTAGAATCCAAGGCCAACAACATGGGAATTAAAGGTAAAAAACTCAGTTACCAGAAGCATCTCTGAGGAGTGTCTGGCAGATGCTTCATGATGACTTGGGATACAAGAGTTACTGTGCTTACAAAGAGCTGCTGTTAAATGCACTACAGAAGGACAAGAGAACCAAATTTTGCAAGAAATACCTAGCATGGGATGAGGAGCTATGGAGTGATGAAGCAACTTTTACTGTCACTGGGATTCATTCATCATGAGTGTACTGCAGGCCAGGCAGGGACCCTTTGGAACCTAAGTATACCTCTCTAAGTCTGTAAAGCATCCAGCATCACTTATGGTTTGGTTCTGCTTTTACTTATCATGGAGTTGGTGAATTAGTGATTATTCCGGCAAATGAAAAAGTGAACCAAAACAATTACTTAGAACTTTTAAGTAATATGTGATTCTTTTGAAGAAGCAAAAGAAAAAGTGTTCATGCAGTACTTAGAACTTTTAAGTAATATGTGATTCTTTTGAAGAAGCAAAAGAAAAAGTGTTCATGCAGGATTCAGCCCCATGCACATGTTGCAAAATGTGTTAGGTTTTTTTTTTTTTTTTTTTTTTTTTTTTTTTGGGGGGGGGGGGCGGCCTGGGAACAGCCCAGATATCAGTCCAATCAAAACTTATGGTTGGAAATGAAGAAACAGCTGCACAGTGTGGACACATCATCTGTGCCTAAACTTGAGACTGCAGTCAAGCAGCTGTGGGCCAGCTTTTCACCAACTTACCTTCAAAACCTTGTATTAAGTGTCTCTAAATGCCTTAAGAAGATTGTAAAGAGGAAGAGTAATGCCAGTAAATACTGGTAATTTTGATGATGTATGTGTATTTATAACCTTTCTCCCTGCCAAACATAAACAATGTTTTTTTTTTTTTTTTTTTTTTTTCTTTCAGGCGGCAGCAAAACTTTTGGCCCATACTATAGATAATTTTTCTTCTCTTTTCCATTATTGTCTCTTCTTCCACTGTAATCTGACTGATTCTTGATATTTTTAAGTGTACATTTTCATATTCAAGTGATGTATGGCATGTGGTCATAGAAAGTAGTGTAGTTAGCTTTGGTAAAAGTTTTGTCAAAATCTGTGATTACTTGTGTACAGTATATATACATGTGATCTATTTTCTACATAATTCTTTATTGAGTGCTGTTTTGAGAGGAAGCATTTGAGCATAAATATTAAATCAGAAAGGCCACAGTTCCACATAAGCCAGCTTATCTGTATGTTACTGTAGGAACCATAATTAATGGGGACATGTACTTGTGGTTCAGTGTATTAGCATGAATACCCGTAGTGCAACATGGCATTTACCCTCAACAAAGAGTATCATTTGCCACTCTTATCACAAATTTCATTATTTCAGATTAGTTTTAAAATTTGTATTAATATTAATAATATCATTATTAATATTATTCAAATTAATAGTTAAAGATCATGCAACAATCTATTTCTCAAGGGCACTTGCCGGATAGGCTGCGAGAATTCCACCGCCAAGGAAGGAGTCTCTCAACCACATACCTGACATACAGTGCAGATGGCACACAGCTCTTGGCTAACCTTGGAGGAGAACATATCTACCTCTTCCACATGGCAAACCCCCAATACCCCAGACACTATGCAGCCCCAAGTGCCACAAAGCTACACTCTAAAGGTTAGTAAGAAAATTGGTGTTTGGATTTTTTATTTTATTTTATTTTATTTATTTATTTATTTTTTTTTTTTGCATATTTTGAATTTTTCTAATGTACTTGCCTGCATGGGTTATGGACTGGTTTCAATGTTAGATCAAAATTTTACTTTTTTTACAAATATTTTGTGAAATTTAAAAAAATATTAAGATGTATATGATTTGGTCTTTGTAGCAACACATAATTATTTGTGGGAGTTAAAAATGTAAAGAATGAATGCTGTGTTAAGACTGTAATGAAAAAGTATGGTGGTCCATTACCATTGCAGTGTGTAGTGTGTGTCTGGAAAGTCTATTATCTAGTGTTTGGCACCTTCCCAAAGCCAGCAGCACATGATGTGCTTTGCTTCTTTCAGTAATGCTCTATTTTATCGCTGAAGCTGTGTCACACTGCATGCAAATGATACCATTTTAGCTATTCCATAGATGTAAGACTACATAATTCTTAGTTACTTTTGCCATTTTTAGTAATAACATTCTTTTTATTTTTATGTGAGAAACACTGACCAATGACTAAAAAAAAAAAATGAGAATGAAAAAAAAAAAGGCCCACTGTGATGCCAGTCCCAAAAGAAAGGTTAAAGGTATAATCCAAATTGGAAGATGAGTGTCTTGAAAGAGTTCAAGTCATAGGAAGGAGGAAATAAAGATTCAGGCAGGGAGTTCCAAAGTTTTCCAGAAAAAGGAATGCATGATTGAGAACATTGATTAACTCTTGCTTTAGAGCGCTAAATAAATAGGGGTGAGAAAAGTAGAAACTCTTGTACAGCAAGGTCATGGGAGGAGGGGAGGTATGCAGTTAGCAGTATCAGAAGAGCAATTAGCTTGATAATAGCAGCATAAGATTGCAAGAGATGCAACATTGCAGCAATGAGAGAGAGACTGAAGACAGTCAGTTTATTTATTTTTTTTATTTTATTTTTTTTATGTAGCAAGGACACTGGCCAAGAGCAACAAAAATCTAATAAAAAAAATGCCCACTGAATTGCCAGTCCCATAAAAGGGTCAAAGCAGTGGTCAAAAATTGATGAATAAGTGTCTTGAAACCTCCCTCTTGAAGGAATTCAAGTCATAGGAAGGTGGAAATACAGAAGCAGGCAGGGAGTTCCAGAGTTTACCAGAGAAAGGGATGAATGATTAAGAATACTGGTTAACTCTTGCATTAGAGAGGTGAACAGAATAGGGGTGAGAGAAAGAAGAAAGTCTTGTGCAGCGAGGCCGCGGAAGGAGGGGAGGCATGCAGTTAGTAAGTTCAGAAGAGCAGTTAGCATGAAAATAGCGATAGAAGACAGCCAGATATGCAACATTGCGGCGGTGAGAGAGAGGCTGTAGATAATCAGTTAGAGGAGAGGAGTTGATGAGACGAAAAGCTTTTGATTCCACCCTGTCTAGAAGAGCAGTATGAGTGGAACCCCCCCAGACATGTGAAGCATACTCCATACATGGACGGATAAGGCCCTTGTACAGAGTTAGCAGCTGGGGGAGTGAGAAAAACTGGCGGAGACGTCTCAGAACACCTAACTTCATAGAAGCTGTTTTAGCTAGAGATGAGATGTGAAGTTTCCAGTTCAGATTATAAGTAAAGAACAGACCGAGGATGTTCAGTGTAGAAGAGGGGGACAGTTGAGTGTCATTGAAGAAGAGGGGATAGTTGTCTGGAAGGTTGTGTCGAGTTGATAGATGGAGGAATTGAGTTTTTGAGGCATTGAACAATACCAAGTTTGCTCTGCCCCAATTAGAAATTTTAGAAAGATCAGAAGTCAGGCGTTCTGTGGCTTCCCTGCGTGATATGTTTACCTCCTGAAGGGTTGGACGTCTATGAAAAGACGTGGAAAAGTGCAGGGTGGTATCATCAGCGTAGGAGTGGATAGGACAAGAAGTTTGGTTTAGAAGATCATTAATGAATAATAAGAAGAGAGTGGGTGACAGGACAGAACCCTGAGGAACAACACTGTTAATAGATTTAGGAGAAGAACAGTGACCATCTACCACAGCAGCAATAGAACGGTCAGAAAGGAAACTTGAGATGAAGTTACAGAGAGAAGGATAGAAACCGTAGGAGGGTAGTTTGAAAATCAAAGCTTTGTGCCAGACTCTATCAAAAGCTTTTGATATGTCCAAGGCAACAGCAAAAGTTTCACCAAAATCTCTAAAAGAGGATGACCAAGACTCAGTAAGGAAAGCCAGAAGATCACCAGTAGAGCGGCCTTGACGGAACCCATACTGGCGATCAGATAGAAGGTTGTGAAGTGATAGATGTTTAAGAATCATCCTGTTGAGGATAGATTCAAAAACTTTAGATAGGCAGGAAATTAATGCAATAGGACGGTAGTTTGAGGGATTAGAACGGTCACCCTTTTTAGGAACAGGTTGAATGTAAGCAAACTTCCAGCAAGAAGGAAAGGTAGATGTTGACAGACAGAGTTGAAAGAGTTTGACTAGGCAAGGTGCAAGCATGGAGGCACAGTTTCGGAGAACAATAGGAGGGACCCCATCAGGTCTGTAAGCCTTCCAAGGGTTTAGGCCAGCGAGGGCATGGAAAACATCATTGCGAAGAATTTTAATAGGTGGCATGAAGTAGTCAGAGGGTGGAGGAGAGGGAGGAACAAGCCCAGAATCGTCCAAGGTAGAGTTTTTAGCAAAGGTTTGAGCAAAGAGTTCAGCTTTAGAAATAGATGTGATAGCAGTGGTGCCATCTGGTTGAAATAGAGGAGGGAAAGAAGAAGAAGCAAAGTTATTGGAGATATTTTTGGCTAGATGCCAGAAATCACGAGGGGAGTTAGATCTTGAAAGGTTTTGACATTTTCTGTTAATGAAGGAGTTTTTGGCTAGTTGGAGAACAGACTTGGCATGGTTCTGGGCAGAAATATAAAGTGCATGAGATTCTGGTGATGGAAGGCTTAAGTACCTTTTGTGGGCCACCTCTCTATCATGTATAGCACGAGAACAAGCTGTGTTAAACCAAGGTTTAGAAGGTTTAGGACGAGAAAAAGAGTGAGGAATGTATGCCTCCATGCCAGACACTATCACCTCTGTTATGCGCTCAGCACACAAAGACGGGTCTCCGACACGGAAGCAGTAGTCATTCCAAGGAAAATCAGCAAAATACCTCCTCAGGTCCCCCCAACTAGCAGAGGCAAAACGCCAGAGGCACCTTCGCTTAGGGGTATCCTGAGGAGGGATTGGAGTGATAGGACAAGATAAAGATATGAGATTGTGATCGGAGGAGCCCAACGGAGAAGAAAGGGTGACAGCATAAGCAGAAAGATTAGAGGTCAGGAAAAGGTCAAGAATGTTGGGCGTATCTCCAAGACGGTCAGGAATACGAGTAGGGTGTTGCACCAATTGCTCTAGGTCATGGAGGATAGCAAAGTTGTAGGCTAGTTCACCAGGATGGTCAGTGAAGGGAGAGGAAAGCCAAAGCTGGTGGTGAACATTGAAGTCTCCAAGAATGGAGATCTCTGCAAAAGGGAAGAGGGTCAGAATGTGCTCCACTTTGGAAGTTAAGTAGTCAAATAATTTCTTATAGTCAGAGGAGTTAGGTGAGAGGTATACAGCACAGATAAATTTAGTATGAGAGTGACTCTGTAGTCGTAGCCAGATGGTGGAAAACTCAGAAGATTCAAGAGCGTGGGCACGAGAGCAGGTTAAGTCATTGCGTACATAAACGCAGCATCCAGCTTTGGATCGAAAATGAGGATAGAGAAAGTAGGAGGGAACAGAAAAGGGGCTACTGTCAGTTGCCTCAGACACCTGAGTTTCAGTGAGGAAAAGAAGATGAGGTTTAGAAGAGGAGAGGTGGTGTTTTACAGATTGAAAATTAGATCTTAGACTGCGAATGTTGCAGAAGTTAATGAAGAAAAAGTTGAGGGGGGGTGTCAAGACACTTAGGGTCGTCGACAGAAAGGCAGTCCGACCTGGGGACATTTATGGTCCCCTCCCCAGAGGGGGACTCCGAGGCTGGTGTAGGAGTCGCCATGATGATTTCAAAATTTTTGAGTGAAGGGTGTGTGTGTTATTAGGTGCTTGTAGTTTTGTGTGGAGGAAGAGAGTTGTCTTTAGAGGGCAGGCTGTGTTGTGTTGTGAGACACAAAGGGAAACGTTCAGTGAGGTCACAGCTGGGTTTAATGATAAGTTCACAGCACCCCCTGAACAGTGCTTTAGACCTCACTGGGAGTAATTATCATTTCGGCAGGTTAGACGAAAGAAGTTGATCAGGCAAAATACTTTTGATTTCACCCTTTCTAAAAGAGCAGTGTGAGTGGAAATCCCCATACATGTGAAGTGTATATTGGATACAAAGTAATATGCATGATGCATTTGTCTTCCCTCGCATAATTTCCTAAATTACAGTCTCCAAAATTTTTCTTTCAACATTGTTCCCCTTATTTGTTAACCACAACACTGAGAGTTGTGCAAACTTTACAAGATAGCAAATGTTTAGGATAGTAAGACCCAGGAATGAGATGTCATTGCATGAGAACCAAGATGGTAGAGAACAAATGCATCACAGATTTAGAAGTGCAGGATTAAGTTTTGAGACACCAAAGATTACATCATGTGGTAACCCAGCCACTCTTCTGCACTTCCATAGTCAGTCACATCACACAGCTGCCAAAACACAAAGTGGGAGACAGTAATGCAACCACCACATCTCACAGCAGCACAGTTGCACATCATCACAATACCTCACACCATGCAAGACTGGGCTGTTGGCTGCCTCTGAGCTTCATTTGATATCCAGTTTCCCTGCATGCTATTGGTCTAAATCCTACCACCAAAAAAATTAAACCAAATTTAAGCAGAGAGAAAAACTTGACAGAAACTATCCCCCAAAATGACCTGTAAAGAAGAATTACAGTATTTACAGCCATATAAGACGCTCCTATAATTTGGCATGGGACATTTAGATAAAACAAAATAACCCTCACTTTTCCCAGAACTCAATAGCCTGCCCCTCAATCAGGCTTTGGTCTAAGTTGCACCTCAAACCAACAGAAGAGCAGAAAATATCATACCAGTTTATCAGTAATCATAACTGTCACTGAACAATTATGACTGTGATATTACCTTGTGTTGCTGTCTGCCCTTCTCTTTGTTCAAAAGATTTCATTATTGGCTGAAGAGTTACAGTGCACCTCCCTTGAGCAGCCATTGACTTGAAATGGTAAACAATATTTTACATGCATGTTAAGGCCTCTAATCTTGAGGCTACAGGTTGCACACACATCTGTGTTTCATTGTAAGTACATTAAGCATAACCAGCTAAAGCCACTTTCTTCATACAAATTATGACTATGAATTCAGCATAAAACTATTCATTACCTTATTAGATTTACCACAAATTTTATCCACATAAGGTAAGACCATCAAGTGATGTGCTTCAAAGTTACAATGATCTGCTTTTGTGTTTTAGCATTATTTTGGTTCATAATGATTATCTAGTTATTTTTAGCACTATTTCAATTTGTAACTATTATCTAATAATATATAAAGATATATATTTGGCAGAGTATATGAGACTTACCAGAGATTAGTTGAAATGTGCTAAGAATTTTATGAAGCAACTCACTTTTTTTTTTTTTTTTTTGACATAGGAGGGACACTGGCCAAGGGCAACAAATACCCATTAAAAAAAAAAAGAACCCACTGGGATGCCAGTTACCTAAAAGGGTCCAAAGCGGTAGTTAAAAATTGAAGGATAAGTGTCTTGAAACCTCCCTCTTGAAGAAATTCAAGTCATAGGAAGGTGGAAATACAGAAGCAGGCAGGGAGTTCCAGAGTTTACCAGAGAAAGGGATGAATGATGGAGAATACTGGTTAACTCGTGCATTAGAGAGGTGAACAGAATAGGGGTGAGAGAAAGAAGAAAGTCTTGTGCAGCAAGGCTGCAGGAGGAGGGGAGTCATGCACTTAGCAAGATCAGAAGAGCAGTTAGCATGAAAATAGCAGTAGAAGACAGCTAGAAATGCAACATTGCAGTGATGAGAGGCTGAAGACAGTCAGTTAGAGAAGAGGAGTTGATGAGATGAAAGGCTTTTGATTCTACCCTGTCTAGAAGAGCAGTATGACTGGAACCTCACACAGACATGGGAAGCATACTCCATACATGGACGGATAAGGCCCCTGTACAGAGTTAGCAGCTGTGGGGGTGAGAAAAACTGGCAGAGATATCTCAGAATGCCTAACTTCATAGAAGCTGTTTTAGCTAGAGATGAGATGTGAAGTTTCCAGTTCAGATTATAAGTAAAGAACAGACCGAGGATGTTCAGTGTAGAAGAGGGGGGACAGTTGAGTGTCATTGAAGAAGAGGGGATAGTTATCTGGAAGGTTGTGTCAAGTTGATAGATGGAGGAATTGAGTTTTTGAGGCATTGAACAATACCAAGTTTACTCTGCCCCAATCAGAAATTTTGGAAAGATCAGAAGTCAGACATTCTGTTGCTTCCCTGTGTGAAGTGGCTACTTCCTAAAGTGTTGGATATCTATGAAAAGATGTGGAAAAGTGCAGGGTGGTATCATCAGCATAGGAGTGGATAGGACAAGAAGTTTGGATTGGTCATTGATGAATAATAAGAAGAGAGTGGGTGACAGGACAGAACCCTGAGGAACACCACTGTTAATAGATTTAGGAGAAGAACAGTGACTGTCTACTACAGCAGCAATAGAATGGTCAGAAAGAAAACTTGAGATGAAGTTACAGAGAGAAGGATAGAAGCCATAGGAGGGTAGTTTGGAAATCAAAGTCTTGTGCCAGACTCTATCAAAAGCTTTTGATATATCCAAGGCAACAGCAAAAGTTTCACCAAAATCTCTAAAAGAGGATGACCAAGACTCAGTAAGGAAAGCCAGAAGATCACCAGTAGAGCAGCCTTGACAGAACCCATACTGGCAATCAGATAGGAGGTTGTGAAGTGATAGATGTTTAAGAATCTTCCTGTTGAGGATAGATTCAAAAGCTTTTGATAAGCAGGAAATTAAAGCAATAGGACAGTAGTTTGAGAGATTAGAATGGTCACCCTTTTTAGGAACAGACTGAATGTAGGCAAACTTCCAAGAAGGAAAGGTAGATGTTGACAGACAGAGTTGAAAGAGTTTGACTAGATAAGGTGCAAGCATAGAGGCATAGTTTCGGAGAACAGTAGAAGGGACCCCGTCAGGTCCAATAAGCCTTTCGAAGGATTAGGCCAGCAAAATATTCTGTCTCTGGGTTTGGTTTCCAAAAACAGTACCAGTCTACCTGTTTATTAAACCATGAGGTAAATAAATCAATGCCTGGAGTCCTAAAAATTCTCCAGATATCCCTCAAGATTTTTCATCTAGCCTCCATTCATGTCTGTCATTAAATTTGCAAGACACTTTGTCTGCCATGGTGTTGTCTCTGCCAGGTATGTGAGCATGTAACCCATGCATCCCTATGTACACACCATTCCCATATTTCAGTGCAGATCTCATTACAAATCATAGATTTTGTGCCACTCATTTCATTAACAAAAGTAATGGCAGTAGTGTTATCACAGAACACTGATGTGCTTTCCTCTGACCTCATGTTCACATGATTTTAGGGTAAGGAAAGTGTTTTTGAGATCCCATGCATTGATGTGTAACTGAATTTCATCCCAGAACCATCTGCCACCTGTAGCTTGAGAATTAAGGCATCCACTCCAGCCTGAGTCCGATGCATCATTGTACAATTTAATATCAGTGCACTCCCAAAATATTTTCCTGTTTTGCACTGCAACCTGATTCACCCACCATCTGGGGTCAGTTTTCATGTCATCTGGCATCCACTTGTCAAAGTTACCGTCATTTTGTAAAGCAGCAATTTTTGCAGTTTCTAACTTACTGTAATACAACTTGCCCATTTCCACTGCCGGAATTGTGGCAACCAGAAGACCAATTACCCTGGTCATTTCCCTGATTTTGTCTCTCTTCTTCTGTATCAGCATTGTACAGCTGTGCAAAATTTTCTCAATCCTACGTTCTGGTAACATAACTATCATGTTCTCAGAGTCATTAACATTTCCTAAGTACTCTATACGTTTTGTGGGCACCAAAATAAATTTTTCTTTGTTGATACAGAAACCAAGTTTTCTTAAAAGCAGCACTATGTTTAGCAAACAGTCATAGCAGCCTGTCAGTGAACTGTTGTAAATGAGAGTGTCATCAAGATAGCTAGTAATGGTGTAGTCCCTCTCTCTTACTGTAGCAAAGACTGGCTTCATTAACTTGGTGAATAGTCGTGGACCTTCTGAAACACCATTTGCCAGACAAGTGAAATGATAAATTTTCCCATGCCATTTAAAACAGAGATACTTTTGGTGCTTTTCTGCTATCTTTATTGAATAATAAGCATGGCAAAGATCCACTGATGCCATGAAGTCCCCTTTATTTATAAGCCTCATTGCTAGCTCAAAATTTTCTATTTTGAAGTGTTTATAAGTTATGTGTTTGTTTAACTTTTCAAAGTTGAGTATCATCTTAAATTCACCATTCTTTTCTTCTTTAAAAATATAGGAGAGATTACTTGAACTTAACTTTTTTGTATAATTACAATTACTTTAAGATCTAACAATCTGGTAATTTCCTGATCAATGATAACTTGATCCTCCTCCTTAAAAACACTCTACTTTCTCAAAAAATAAAAGTGTAATATTTGGCACATCAAGATCAAGGTGGCAGTGCTCAACAATATCAAGAACTAGACAGTCAAAAGTGAGCTTACACCATTCAAGCAGAGATTTGTGAAGTCTGCCTGCTTCAAATTTGGAACTTACTGAATTATTGCCAGGGATTGTTGTGACCCCAGCCTCAGAAGTTTTTTGGCTCAGAATCCTGCCATGGGTAGGTGAGTCATGGTTCTCCCTTGGAGCCGAACTGATGTTGTCCATGAGGGTGAAACCTGTATGAGAACCCTTTAAAAGAGGTTCTATCCTGGAACCCTCTTGTTTTTCCCCTTGCGGATTTGCTGGAGCTGAATTTCCATGCGGAGAAAGCCCTCCTGGTGGAGAATTTACTCCAGTCTATCCGTCTCTTCAATTTATTTGGCAGACTGCAAGATGTCGTCTCCAAACAAAAACCTTGTCACGGGAACCTTATCCAAACATAAGTCTTTCATGCGGAAATCTGCCCATTTAGCATCTGGTTTCAGCACCTCTAGAATCTGCATGTTACACTCAACGGGGTCAAGTGCATGGCTATTTCTCGACCTCTTGGTGATGTCATCCTCCAAAACTTCTCTATAGTCTTACTCATGCATCCCATTATCATAGAGATGATTCACCATATCCATGACATGTGTTTCTGCGTCTGCCGAAACACATTCCATGGGCCCATAGGTCTTAGCGCCTTGCATCAGAACACTGCAGATAGGCAAGTCATGGATTTCCCCTTCTTCACTGCCCTCATCATCATTAGTTCTGAACCCTGAAAATCTTGCATTCAAGCCAACAACTTCAGCCTCAAGAGACTGAGAGGGGTCCTCCAAACACACAGAGGTGGCACTGCTAGTGGTTGGGGCCCTGCTCCCAGAGTCTGCGTGGTTCGAGTCCAGTGAGCCATGCTGTCTCTTGGCTTGCAATTTCTCCATGTCATCTCTTAACTCAGCAGTGGCATCCATTACCATGGCCCAAGGAGCAGCGTGCACTTCCCCCTGGGATGGGGAGGGTGAGGGAAACAGATGTTGTGGTAGTGTCATGGTGCCTGTCTGTGTCGGTGGGTTCTCTGCAGACAGTGACAGTGTACAGTCTCGTCTCGAGCTCCTGTGATGAGTAGAAGAGTGCTTGTGTCTGGATTTGTCCTAACCAAGGCGTGGACTCATACTACTTGTTTCTCCTCTGTTAGAGGACTTGCCCATATGAGCCAATGTCTTTGTGCCATAGGAGCCGGCACCAACGGAAGATATGGCAGTCAAAGCAAACACTGTCATAAATAAATCCTTGGCCTGGACATGTTCAAAAGGCCAATAACCCGCTCCTAAAGTGGAGAATGGATGAAAGGCTTTGCTACCTGCATAACAGGAGACAGCTTGGCAAGAAACAAAGACCTGGGCAAAGAGAGCAAGAACTTGCATGTGTCTGACCAGTGCAGGAGTCACATAGCAACTGACATGTCAGGTTTTTTTTTTTTTTTTTTTTTTTTTTTATGTAGGAAGGACACTGGCCAAGGGCAACAAAAATCTAATAAAAAAAAATGCCCACTGAAATGCCAGTCCCATAAAAGGGTCAAAGCAGTGGTCAAAATTTGATGGATAAGTGTCTTGAAACCTCCCTCTTGAAGGAATTCCAGTCATAGGAAGGTGGAAATACAGAAGCAGGCAGGGAGTTCCAGAGTTTACCAGAGAAAGGGATGAATGATTGAGAATACTGTACTGGTTAACTCTTGCGTTAGAGAGGTGAACAGAATAGGGGTGAGAGAAAGAAGAAAGTCTTGTGCAGCGAGGCCACGGAAGGAGGGGAGGCATGCAGTTAGCAAGATCAGAAGAGCAGTTAGCATGAAAATAGCGGTAGAAGACAGCTAGATATGCAACATTGTGGCGGTGAGACAGAGGCTGAAGACAGTCAGTTAGAGGAGAGGAGTTGATGAGATGAAAAGCTTTTGATTCCACCCTGTCTAGAAGAGCAGTATGAGTGGAACCCCCCCAGACATGTGAAGCATGCTCCATACATGGACGGATAAGGCCCTTGTACAGAGTTAGCAGCTGGGGGGGTGAGAAAAACTGGTGGAGACATCTCAGAACACCTAACTTCATAGAAGCTGTTTTAGGTAGAGATGAGATGTGAAGTTTCCAGTTCAGATTATAAGTAAAGAACAGACCGAGGATGTTCAGTGTAGAAGAGGGGGACAGTTGAGTGTCATTGAAGAAGAGGGGATAGTTGTCTGGAAGGTTGTGTCGAGTTGATAGATGGAGGAATTGAGTTTTTGAGGCATTGAACAATACCAAGTTTGCTCTGCCCCAATCAGAAATTTTAGAAAGATCAGAAGTCAGGCGTTCTGTGGCTTCCCTGCGTGATATGTTTACCTCCTGAAGGGTTGGACGTCTATGAAAAGATGTGGAAAAGTGCAGGGTGGTATCATCAGCGTAGGAGTGGATAAGACAAGAAGTTTGGTTTAGAAGATCATTAATGAATAATAAGAAGAGAGTGGGTGACAGGACAGAACCCTGAGGAACAACACTGTTAATAGATTTAGGAGAAGAACAGTGACCGTCTACCACAGCAGCAATAGAACGGTCAGAAAGGAAACTTGAGATGAAGTTACAGAGAGAAGGATAGAAACCGTAGGAGGGTAGTTTGAAAATCAAAGCTTTGTGCCAGACTCTATCAAAAGCTTTTGATATGTCCAAGGCAACAGCAAAAGTTTCACCAAAATCTCTAAAAGAGGATGACCAAGACTCAGTAAGGAAAGCCAGAAGATCACCAGTAGAGCGGCCTTGACGGAACCCATACTGGCGATCAGATAGAAGGTTGTGAAGTGATAGATGTTTAAGAATCTTCCTGTTGAGGATAGATTCAAAAACTTTAGATAGGCAGGAAATTAATGCAATAGGACGGTAGTTTGAGGGATTAGAACGGTAACCCTTTTTAGGAACAGGTTGAATGTAAGCAAACTTCCAGCAAGAAGGAAAGGTAGATGTTGACAGACAGAGTTGAAAGAGTTTGACTAGGCAAGGTGCAAGCATGGAGGCACAATTTCGGAGAACAATAGGAGGGACCCCATCAGGTCTGTAAGCCTTCCAAGGGTTTAGGCCAGCGAGGGCATGGAAAACATCATTGCGAAGAATTTTAATAGGTGGCATGAAGTAGTCAGAGGGTGGAGGAGAGGGAGGAACAAGCCCAGAATCGTCCAAGGTAGAGTTTTTAGCAAAGGTTTGAGCAAAGAGTTCAGCTTTAGAAATAGATGTGATAGCAGTGGTGCCATCTGGTTGAAATAGAGGAGGGAAAGAAGAAGAAGCAAAGTTATTGGAGATATTTTTGGCTAGATGCCAGAAATCACGAGGGGAGTTAGATCTTGAAAGGTTTTGATATTTTCTGTTAATGAAGGAGTTTTTGGCTAGTTGGAGAACAGACTTGGCATGGTTCTGGGCAGAAATATAAAGTGCATGAGATTCTGGTGATGGAAGGCTTAAGTACCTTTTGTGGGCCACCTCTCTATCATGTATAGCACGAGAACAAGCTGTGTTAAACCAAGGTTTAGAAGGTTTAGGACGAGAAAAAGAGTGAGGAATGTATGCCTCCATGCCAGACACTATCATCTCTGTTATGCGCTCAGCACACAAAGACGGGTCTCTGACACGGAAGCAGTAGTCATTCCAAGGAAAATCAGCAAAATACCTCCTCAGGTCCCCCCAACTAGCAGAGGCAAAACACCAGAGGCACCTTCGCTTAGGGGGATCCTGAGGAGGGATTGGAGTGATAGGACAAGATAAAGATATGAGATTGTGATCGGAGGAGCCCAACAGAGAAGAAAGGATGACAGCATAAGCAGAAGGATTAGAGGTCAGGAAAAGGTCAAGAATGTTGGGCGTATCTCCAAAACGGTCAGGAATACGAGTAGGGTGTTGCACCAATTGCTCTAGGTCATGGAGGATAGCAAAGTTGTAGGCTAGTTCACCAGGATGGTCAGTGAAGGGAGAGTAAAGCCAAAACTGGTGGTGAACATTGAAGTCTCCAAGAATGGAGATCTCTGCAAAAGGGAAGAGGGTCAGAATGTGCTCCACTTTGGAAGTTAAGTAGTCAAAGAATTTCTTATAGTCAGAGGAGTTAGGTGAAAGGTATACAGCACAGATAAATTTAGTATGAGAGTGACTCTGTAGTCGTAGCCAGATGGTGGAAAACTCGGAAGTTTCAAGAGCGTGGGCACGAGACCAGGTTAAGTCATTGCGCACATAAACGCAGCTGGATGCTGCGTTTATGGATCGAAAATGAGGATAGAGAAAGTAGGAGGGAACAGAAAAGGGGCTACTGTCAGTTGCCTCAGACACCTGAGTTTCAGTGAGGAAAAGAAGATGAGGTTTAGAAGAGGAGAGGTGGTGTTCTACAGATTGAAAATTAGACCTTAGACTGCGAATGTTGCAGAAGTTAATGAAGAAAAAGTTGAGGGGGGTGTCAAGACACTTAGGGTCGTCGACAGAAAGGCAGTCCGACCTGGGGACATTTATGGTCCCCTCCCCAGATGGGAACTCCGAGGCTGGTGTAGGAGTCGCCATGATGATTTCAAAATTTTTGAGTGAAGGGTGTGTGTGTTATTAGGTGCTTGTAGTTTTGTGTGGAGGAAGAGAGTTGTCTTTAGAGGGCAGGCTGTGACTGCCCCCTTGTGTTGTGAGACACAAAGGGAAACATTCAGTGAGGTCACAGCTGGGTTTAATGATAAGTTCACAGCACCCCCTGAACAGTGCTTTAGACCTCACTGGGAGTAATTATCGTTTCGGCAGGTGTCTACAGCGTTATCTCATGGGGAAGCGAGCTTCAGCAGACAAGTGATTTGCAGATGTAAAATTCATTTTGGGGTCAAACAGTGGTGTTTAGGTGTTACTCTAGTACCAGTAACCATAACCCATAGGCCTACCCAAACCTAACCATTGTGGTATAAAATCCAGGGTGATTTTTTTTTTTTTTTTTTTTTTTTTTTTTTTTTTTTTAAGTGCGTCATATGGCAGGAAATAGGGTATACCTGTAGAAGTTGAATGGCTTTGTGGAATGTTTTGGAGGAGAAGAAAACACTTGTTTTAACCTTATACCTGTTTGGCTCGTTACACCATACTTGCTTAATTGTTATGTGCATTAGCTTACACTTCACTAGTACCATTGTCATGTAGACAGACAACTTCTTGTATCCTTTCCATGATTGTATAATATCTTCTGCAAGCACAATGGACCATCAGTTTCCCAAGTCTTAACTTTTCAAATTTTATGCAGCCAAGTCAACAAAATTGGCACGGTGATGTGGTGGACAACTTTTTCCAGTTTTCATAAGACATTCTCCTGGATATTTGTAGTAAAAAAAAAGCCTCATTTATATTGGGCATCTCCTCCATATATTGCACATTGGATGTTTATGATTGATGTATAATAGCAACATATTTTTTGTCAAAATTGAGCTCTATATTTTGAAATGTGGATTCCTTAACACAGTGAAAGTGTAGAAGTCACGACCTACAAGAGAGAAGCTCATCCTTATCTACAGGACTGCTTACACCACACTAACCTTGTTCCTTTCACTCTCTCTCTCATTGCACTCATTCCCATTGATGCTGTTGCTAATTCTACTTTTGTATTCCTAGTATATTGATCTACCTTTCTTTTCCTAACACTTTCTGCTCTCTCATCTCTTCCTAGTTGCATTCATTTTATGTGCATTTATTGAGGTCACTCTGAGCACTATCCTGTTAAGAATTTTGCTTAATACTCTGCACCATTCTAATTTCAGAATTTCTGATCTTTAGTAGTTGTTCAAATTTTTTGAGTCTGAAAAATCTTACATTTTATGAGACCTTCTTCCTGTATTTTTGCTATTTTCCAGCACACTCGATAGATTTTATCAGAGGCTTTTAGTAAGTTCAAGTGTATGCACTCTGCCCAACTATCTGCTAAATGTCTGTCACTCGAGTTGAAATATAATAGGTTTGTGCCACATAATCCTGCTTTTCTAAAGCAGGATTAATATTCCATGAAAGTTTTGTTCTGCCAAGTGCACTATCCACTTATTCTTCACACTTCTTTCATAGATCTTAGCTATCACATCCCATTAGTGACACTGGTCCATAATTGAGTGGCTCTTCGTTTTTACCTTCCTTATGTATCAAAATGATATCTTGAGGAACCTTGATATCACTTAAGGAGGTTACAGCAGTACAGTGCATTTTCTCTATAAGCTGTACATAACGTTTTGCTAACATCCACCCTGAAATTCTAGCCAAGCCTACTGCTTTCCTTACACCCAGTTTTTCTATCATATTTCTTACCTCTTGCTGAGGTACCTGTATTTCCTGTGACATCAGATTTTATTAATTTGTTTTTTCTTGTGAAAACCTTCAGTGATTTTTTTTTTTTCTTTATAGTTTCTGGACCCTCAAATTAATCCAACTTTCACCATATTTACTGACAGTTTAGACACAGCTTCATATTAGTTACACCCTTATATTGTAAGGTAAAAATTATTGGTATTTTGAAGGGAAAAGATAATTTCACCATCAGTTTTTATTTGTTGTCTTTCCACCATGGATCCAAATGCTGCAAAAATGAGACTTGACTAAATGTGAAGGAAATACTTTAAAATAACTGAACTTGATCATATTTAATTGCAGGATGCCCCATGGATTTATGTTTTATTTTCTTGAGGATATATTCTATGTAAGAATTTGAGAGTATTTTGTTACCTGTAACATTTAGGTTTGATTTAATGTTGTAGGTATGGCCTTGTTGCTCTTCTGCCATATGTTTAAACTTTGTGGAATATTTTCTATAGATATATTAAGAAAGTAAATGTAGGTAACTAGCTCTACCTAACATGAGCTGTGCAAATGTGTAGTATATTTGCACATTTTTCTTCATCAGAGTTATGGTACTGTGACAAAATCTGCTCTATAGCAACCACAGGAACAGAGTGTCACAGCCAGCGCTGGACACCACAAACCAAAAATCAATTCTGTAAACCACAAATCTGCAAACCCACAACCTAATTTCCACAACCACAAATCCACAAACCTCCTGACATTTACTTTTCCACAACCACAAATCCGCAAACTGCAAACCATTCCTAGTTTGGTCTTTTCTTTTTATGACAAAAGCTTTAAAACATGATTAAAACAACTTAAAAGGGTAGGTCAAGAAAGTTGGGCTTATCTCCAAGATGGTCAGGAATATGAGTAGGGTGTCGCACCAATTCCTCTAGGTTGTGGTGGATAGTAGAGTTAAAGGCTATTTTACCAGGATGGTCAGTGAAAGGAGAGGAAAGCCAAAGCTGGTGGTGAACATTGAAGTCTCCAAAAATGGAGATCTCTGCAAAAGGGGAGAGGGACAGAATATGCTCCACTTTGGAAGTTAGGTAGTCAAAGAATTTCTTATAGTCAGAGGAGTTAGGTGAAAGGTATACAGCACAGATAAATTTTGTTTGAGAGTGACTTTGTAGTTGTAGCCATATGGTAGAAAATTCGGAAGATTCAAGAGTGTGTGCATGAAAGTAAGTTAAGTCATTGCACACGTAGATGTACCATTCAGCTTTGGACTGAAAATGAAGATAGAGAAAGTAGGAGGAAACAGAAAAGGAGCTACTGTCAATTACCTCACCTTTGTTTCAGTGAGGTTTAGAAGAGGAAAGTGGTGTTCCGCAGATTGAAAATTAAATGCACGGCCACAAATATTGCAGAAGTTAATGAAGAAATGGTTGATGCCAGTAAGAAGAGCAGTCTAACCTGGGGACATGCAGGGTGTCCCATGAGTTAAGGTACATGCTTCGGGATTTGATAGTTTAAGTAATTACAAGTCGAAAATACTCTGTACACATATGCTGTGTCTTGCTTTATTTTGGGGGAATTAACATGTAAGTTCTGTATTGCTGGAACTGCTTGCCTGGGTGGGCCTCCGCCTCCTTTCACTCCCCCCAGCTCGATACGTACCTGAGTGGCACCATGTGGCATTAAGTGGTAATTTTTTTGTGTACAGCCTGCACAGTCCAATCCTTACAGGAAATAGCAAATGGCAGATTAAATTTTTGTATGTGTCAGTGAAGAAAATGTACCAGTAACACAGGAATACAATGGTTGTTAAGTGCTACTTTTTAAATTTACTTGGGCATAATTAAAGGGAGAAATGAGAGTGTGAAGAAGGATGAGAAGAGAGAGAGAGAGAGAGAGAGAGAGAGAGAGAGAGAGAGAGAGAGAGAGAGAGAGAGAGAGAGAGAGAGAGAGAGAGAGAGTACAGATGCCAGACGTACAATTGTCGTGGGGCCATGCGCTAAAGTTATTACAATATCTCTTGTGTGTAGCTACCCTCCTCAAATTAATTTACCATATTTCTAATTGTTCTTGTAGTTTGAGTCTCACACACTATTTAGCTAGAGAGTTCCTCCATTGCTCATACTGTAATCAGTATTCATCGAGCTCCCAAAGTTACTCCCAATTATTTTTTGAAGTCAGCAGTTTTTATTGTGCCTGCTAGTAGTGCAGCATGAGGCAGCGGGCATGTCTGTGAATGTATGTCACCCCCCCACCCCCCCTCTCATTTACACACCACACCCCATTGTATCAGAGTACCTCACCTTCCCACGCTTCCAAGTCAGTCACAGTTGGTAGCTTGGACGAGACAGACATATCATGGTAGACAGCGTTTCCTGAGGAGACTGGGCAGGATACAGCTGGGGCAGTTGATTTAAGAGGTATTTGAGTAAATTACTGTAGTATATCCCTGCTGATATGTTTAGTGCTCAGGTGTCTCCATCTGTCTGCTTGTGTATTTCCTTGTAAGGCACTCTGTGCATATTACAGTGTGACTCCTCATCTCGTCATGAGTCAAGTACCAGTGAGTGGTCAGGGACCCTCCTTTTTCGTGGGCCATTTGTCTGTGTATATTGTGTTTCTTGTTTTGCAGGGAAACTGAAGTTTTCTTCAACTTTATTTTGTCGTTTGCTACATTTCACCTGCAGGCATCTTCAGGCAAAAAACAATAAAACTCTAAGTAAAAGGTGAATAAAATTCAAGAACGACACAGCCCAGGGGAAAAAGATAATTGACTGCAAAGCAGCATACAATGACCCTCTACGTGCAGACTCTATAACAGAGCCATGCATCACAGTAGCATGTAATAAACACAATATTCATGCTGTAAAGGTCTTCTTTATAGCTTGTTTTGCGGAGAAACTTCGAAGTTTTCTTCAACTTTATTCTTTTGTTGTTTGCTACGTTTCTCCTCTTTCTGCAGACATCTTCAACCTAAAAACAATAAAACGCTAAACAAAAGTTGAATAAAATTCACGTGCAGTGGCAATACACACAAACTAGAGCACCACAGACACCAAGATTACCCACTGAATCAACTGAAAACAGGAAGTATCCACAAACACACACCTTGCCGGCATTAAGAACTCAACTATTTAAGTTCCTCTCTCATTGCTGTACAGACAAGGTGTGTGTGGATACTTCTTGTTTTCATTTGATTAAGTGGGTAATCTTGGTGTCTGTAGTGTTTTTAGCTTGTGTGTATTGCCATTGCACGTGAATTTTATTCAACTTTTGCTTAGTGTTTTATTGTTTTTAGCCTGAAGGTGCCTGCAGAAAGAGGCAAAACGTAGCAAATGACAAAAGAATGAAGTTGAAGAAAACTTTGGAGTTTCTTCGCAAAAAAAGCTATCAAGAAGACCTTTACAGCATGTATATTGTGTTTGTTACATACTACTGTGATGCATGGTTCTGTTATAGAGTCTGCACATAGAGGGTCATTGTATGCTGCTTTGCAGTAAATTATCTTTCTTCCTCGGGCTGTGTCAGTCTTGAAAAGGGGGAAGAGCTTGTCGTCTGGGAAGTTGGATGTGATATTGCAAAGCAGAGGGAGAGTGTTTTACAGAAGTGGATGAATGTTGTCTTGTAGTTTGTGAGGGCATTCTTCTGTAGAAACACTATTATGTGTTCTTCACTTGTTGTGATTGTCCCTCCCTGGAATGTGGCTGTTGATTCTTTCCCAGCTGTTGGAGTGGTTTGGCAATTGTAATATTACCTTGCCTGTGGGTGGATGAAACAGGCTAGCAACCTCATTAGTGTAATCTGGTGTTATGACCATTTATCTAGAGGGTCCAAGAGCCAAAAGAGGACCTTGTAAGCCATATTAGTCCCTGCACCAAGTCACATAGGTGACTTGGTCACCTATGTGACTTGAGGGAAGTTAGCCCAGTTTGAGGCAGCTGTAAGAGGAGCAGGAATCTGTGGTTGTAACAATGGCAATTCACTGAAACTGTCACCCCCTTAGCACTCAATAGTTGACATCTTGATACATAAGTGACAGGCCTCCTCAATCAGCTGACTTCCAAAGTGCATCTTTTTTGCTATGGTGAAGATGCCTCTCACATTCAGTTACATTGAGGATTTGGACATGATATTCATGTGATGATATTCATTCTATGATGTGAATGCCCCGGCCACAGCAGCAGAATACTGATGCAGGTATATACATAGAAGACACCCAGCTAAGAGTGTTCTACAGAGTGTATCAGCATCTCTGTGAGAGAGGATGTTTCCCCATACTTCTGCAATTGCTGAACACATTGGAGCAGCTCAAGACAGTGTCATCCAGATGACAATACGAAGCCCCACCATCAATACAAGTATACAAACACAAATACACAAATACTTAAAGGGGCCAAATTCATGGAACATAGCATAATTTGATATCAGTTAGAAAGAATATTGTATAATCTAAGGGAACATTTATAGAAGTGGCAGGAACACTGGGTAGTCATCATAAAGCTGGTGAGTTATCGTGTATATTAAAAGCACTTAACAATCATTGTATTGCTGTGTTACCTGTACATTTTCTTCACTGACAAATACAAAAATTTAATCTGTCATTTGCTAACTGTTTCCTGTAAGGCTTTGACTGCATAGATTGTACATAAAAAAATTGTCACTTAATGTCACATGGTGTTACTCAAGTGTGCAGCAAGCTGAGGAGGGAAGGAAGGAGGCAGAGGCCCACCCAAGCAAGTGGCTCCTGCAACACACAACTTACACATTAATTTCTTGCAAAATAAAACAAAATAGCATATGTGTATAGAGTATTTTCGACTTAGAATTATCCGAACTATCAAATCTCGAAGTATGCACCTTAACTCACAGGAGACCTGTATATGTCCCCAGATGGGGACACCAAGTTTGGTGTAGGAGTCACCATTTTGAACATTTTGAATTTAGAGTGAGAAGTATGTATGTGTTAGGTGCTTGTAGAGTTGTGTGAAGGAAGAGAGTTGTCTTTAGTGGGGCAACCTGTCCCCTCATGTTGCATGGTAAGAAAAGAGGTCATTGGGAGTAATTACCATTTTAAGTAGAAACTGGTTTTCTTTCTAAGGGTTGCCATATACCATCCCAAACAGGTCTGAGATAGCCTTGTGTACCCATGATAAACACCTAGCATGCCCCAGGTTGAAAGTCTGGACACAGATTCTTAGCACCTGCTGTCCTGGAGCAGGTTTGATCCTTATTGTGAAAAGATGTTCCACATATCATGAGTTAAGGGCACTGTTTTAGGGATTATGGGCACTGTTGTAGGGATGTGATGTTCATGTTTAGGTATGTTATCCAGATGCCATACCACACTGGCTTGTGATATTAAGGCAGGAGGATACTTTCAATCAGATTCAGCTCAGAAGCTCAATGGACCTGTCCAGTAAAGTTGCAACAATCTAAGTAGCTCCCCTGACCATCACAATGACATGTTAGGATTCCATTTGAAGGAAAGCTACATTTATAACTCCTGTTTCCTTTGCCAAGCATAAAGACATTATTTTCATCCATAATGGAGTACCCCACCATTGATAGGGTAAATTGAAACTGCATATAACCCATGAAGAACAAGCTGACCACTGGAATAACTATATAAGTGGGTGTCATGAATAAGTCTGCAGATGATGTGGGAGGGTATAAATGAGCTGCATGAAAGACATTCTGGTCTTTTGGAATGCCATGCAAAGAAAAGAAAGATATATATATATATATATATATATATATATATATATATATATATATATATATATATATATATATATATATATATATATATATATATATATATATATATATATATATATATATATATATATATATATATATATATATATATATATATATATATATATAATTTCTTTTTTCTTTTTTTTCCCCACTTCTTCCAGGTCATGACTGCCATGACTGATGCTGTAAACTGTAAAAGTGGTTATTGTTGTAGAATTAATCATTTAAGAAAATATCCTGGACTTTGTTAAATAAACCATCCTTCTCATCTCTTCCAGAGTGTGATGCAGTGTCCAATGGTATGTGTAAATCAGTAAGTGCCAATACAAATGGCATATCTAGTCACCTTACTGAAGGAGGAGACAGAATGTCAGTGTATTTCTACCCACCAGTGCCTCCTCTGACTCCAAGAGCAGAATCTCTCAAGGCCAGAGCTAATCAAGCATTTGCTGCTGAAAAATATATTACGGGTTTACAATTATACAATCAAGCTGCAGAAATTAGTCCTAATTCAGCTGTCCTCTACAGCAATAGAGCTGCAGCACTTATGAAAAGAAAATGGTAAGTATTTTGTTTGATCTGCCTTTTAGTACTGTAATTTACTGTAGCCTGAAATCATACTGTCACTCCTTCAAGGGTCATCTAGTTGGAAGTCAGTCTTTGCAGCCACTTAGTTTTTAGATCAGCAAACCTCTGAACTGAGCATCAGTAAAGTCAGACCTAACTTACTTCTATTACCTTACCAACATGGCTTCAGATGTTCATGCAGAGAAGTGATGAAGAAGAAAGTCCCAGGTTACACATACATATACCCCATACCACCCAACACACACACACACGCACAGGAGGAAAGATAGAAAAGAACGAGTACCACAGAATAGGAAGATTCAACTATGGAAGAACAGACTTTGGAAAATTGAGGAATTATTTTGAGCAAGTGGACTGGAATCAGTTCAACAAAGCAGTTGGAATAGAAGATAAATGGGGAGAGTTTACAAACATATACAGTGAGGGTATAAGGAGATTTGTCCTGAAGATAAGGAAACAAGAGGTTAAGAAGCAGGAGTGGTTTAATAAATGATGTGAGGAAACAAGGAGGAAGAGAGATCTAGCCTGGCTTAAATGGAAGGAAAAGAAAATAAGTGAGGCATGGGAAAAATATAAAAGGAAAAGAAATGAAAACTCAAAGATAAGGAGAGAAGAAATAAAGAATCATGAAAAGCTATTGTAGACAGATGTAAGGATGAACCAAGGATGTTCTATAGATATGTGAACAGTAAAATGAAGAATGAGAAGGGCTTAAACAAATTGAAAATAATTGTTACTTATGTTGAAGAGGAAGCAGAAATTGCGGAGGTTTTGAACAACTACTTTCAGAGTGTCTTCACTGAAGAGGGAACATTTGATAGGCCAGTGATGGCAGATGTGAGAGTAGAAAGATTGAGTAAGATTGAGGTAACAGTGGAAGAGGTAAGAATAATGATGAAAGACTTGGATGTGAGAAAGGCATAAGGACCTGATGGAGTATCGGGTGTGAGAAAGGCGTAAGGACCTGATGGTGTATCTAATTGGATGCTAAAGGAATGCAGAGATAACTTGCACACAAGGTTTACAAACTCATCATAACTTCATTAAGGGAAAGAGTGGTGCCCAAAGATTGAAAAAAAAGCAGATATAGTCCCCATATATAAAAATGGAAGCAAAGAAAAACCATCTTATTATAGACTGGTGTCATTAACAAGTGTAGTGTCAAAAATGTGTGAAAGAATAGTGAAGCAAAGATGGAGTGAATATCTGGAAAAAAGAGAGATATTACCAGACAGACAATTGGGATTTAGAAAAGGGAGGTTGTGTACGACGAATTTAATGTGCTTTTACTCCAGAGTCATAGATATAGTACAAGAAAGCAAGGGTTGAGCAGATTGTGTTTATTTGGACTTATTGAAAGCATTCGATAAGGTGTCCCACTTGAGAATGTTGTTGTATAACTACACAAGTCTATTTGCTGATGATGCAAAATTGATGAGAAAAATGGGAGAGGATAGAGGACTGTGAAGCTCTACAGGAAGATATGAATGTGATTTGGGATTGCAGGGCACTTGGAAAATGGAGTTTAACATAAAAAAAATGTGGAGTGTTGAAGTTTGGGCATAGTTGTGTGAGGCCAGTCTTCAGTTATAAATTGGGTAATGTGGAAATAAAAGTGAGAATTAAAAGAAAGACCTTGGAATTACTGTCATTGATAAGCTGTCCCCAGAAGTACATGTAAGAAGGAAGACAGAGGAAACATATAATCTGGTGAGAAACATAAGAACAGCTTTCAACTATTTGGATGAAGAGATAATTAGGAATTTAACTGTGACAATGATTAGACATCATTTGGAATATGTGGCCATGATATGGTCTCCCAGCACTAAAAGGGACATAAAAAAAAAAATGGAGCATACAGTGAGCAATGATAAAGTTGCCTCAGACCCTATCAGACTTATTATATGAGGAGAGACTAAAGAAACTAAACCTTCCTACCTTGGAAGAGAGAACAGAAAGAGGTGACTTGATTACCTTATATTGGATTTTGCCTGGCTGTGAAAAATTGGACTGGAGTGATTTGGTGGTGAGAGACTTTGGAAGCACAAGAAGGCATGAGAAAAAGGGGAAGAAGGGTGTGTGTAGAAGGGATATTAAGAAGTTTCCCGCAAAGGACTGCAGGAATCTGGAATGAGCTGCAAAAATTAGTAAATGCAATAACTATACATGATTTTAAGGAAAAACTGGATAAGAGTAGATATCAAGATGGGACAGCACGAGCTTAAACTTTTCCTCCCATAATCCACAATTAGGTAAATACACACACATATGGAAGTTCAATGGTACCTTCACTTACGAGGTTTTTGAGATACGAGCTGTCACTTGGACAATTTTTTTACTTTTAGTTGTGAGCCAAAATCTGAGGGATGAACGAGCTTCAGACATGCTGTAGCTCGGCACTTGGCACAGTGAGTGCCACAAGAATTGCCCAGCATTCATTGTCTCACTCATTCACTTCACGTGTTTTTATTCATTTGTTATTTATAAATACATATTTTACAGTAAACACTCAATATAACAAACACATATGGAGAGAGAGAGAGAGAGAGAGAGAGAGAGAGAGAGAGAGAGAGAGAGAGATTAAATGTGGCTGTGTGACAGCCAGTGAGTGACCTTGACAATGGCTGATGACACCACACACACTCTCTCTCTCTCTCTCTCTCTCTCTCTCTCTCTCTCTCTCTCTCTCTCTCTCTCTCTCTCTCTCTCTCTCTCTCTCTCTCTCTCTCTCTCTCTCTCTCTCTCTCTCTCTCTCTCTCTCTCTCTCTCTCTCTCTCTCTCTCTCTCTCTCTCTCTCTCTCAGATAAGTTAACACAGAGTACAAGTGAACACAATAAGAAGTTGAAGAAAGTTAACTGTAGAAGAGACATTAAGAAGTATAGTTTTCCTCGCAGAAGTGTGAACAAATGGAATGAACTCAATGAAGATGTTGTAAATGTCAAAACTATCAGTGCTTTTAAAACCAAACTAGATATATACAGAGATGTGATGCTATGAGATTACTCCCCTTCTGTAAACCACAACTAGGTAAGTACACACACACACACACACACACACACACACACACACACACACACACACACACACACACACACACACACACACACACACACACACACACACACACACACACACACACACACACACACACACACATTGGCCATTGTCAAGGTCATTCATTGGCTGTCACACAGCCACGGTTCATCTCTCAAACATGTAATTGACTGTATGGCAGCCAGCTTTCCATTTTAAGACCTAGGATGTTTATAAAATAAAGCAAGCATTCAATAATTTTGAAATATACCATAATTTGCAAAGTTTTTTAAACTAAAACAAGTGTTCAAAAGTTTTAAAGGATTATTATACCTGAAATTCAGTAAACAGAGATTTGTCATATTGACAATTTACTGTACTAAAAACAAATAAGAAAAAATTAGGATTTTTTTTAATGGGCTGGAATGGATTTATGGTATTTCAGTTAATTTCAATGGGGAAAATTGATTTGACATACATACATGCAAATTGAGTTGCAAGCTCTGTCATGGAACAAATCAAATTCATAAGTCAAGGTACCATTGTATTCTGACTTTCCTTGTAATGACTACTGCTTCTGTCAGAGGCCCATCATTGTGTGCTGAACAAATAACAGAGGTGATAGTGTCTGGCATGGAGGTGTACATTCCTCACTCTCCCTTGCCATAAACCTTCCAAATCCTGGTTTAACACAGCCTGTTCTCCTCCTATACATGATGGAGAGGTGACTCACAATAGGTACTTGAGACTTCCATTAGCCAAATCTCATGCACTTTATATTTCTGCCCAGAATCGTGCCAAGTCTGTTCTCCAGCTAGCCAAAAACTCATTCATCAATAGAAAATGTCAAAATTTTTCAAGATCTAATTATCCATGTGACTCCTAGCACCTAGCCAAAAACATCTCCAATAGCTTTACTTATTCACCTTTCACTCCTTTGTTTCAACCTGATGGCACCACTGCCATCACATCACATCCATCTCTAAAGCTGAACTCTTTGCTCAAACCTTTGCTAAAATCTCTACCTTGGATGCATGTTCCTCCCTCTCCTCCACCCTCTGACTACTTCATGCTACTCTTTCATTGCTATTTGGCTTATCCTTCCTCAGTCACTAATCACTCTGGGATATTTTTTTTATTCTACAGACACCTCCAAACATTATATGGACTAGAAATTGCTAAATTTATTCATTTTTATTACCTTTCTTGTGCATGATTAAAAAAAGACTATCCATTGTTTTTAGTGCTGTGAATTTTTGCTTATTGTAATGAAAGGGTTAAGATCCTTTGCCATGATGTTTTCCATGCCCTCACTAACCTTAACCGTTGCAAGGCTTATGGACCTGATAGGGTCCCTCCTATTCTCTATGCTTGTACCTTGCCAAGTCAAACTCTTTCAACTCTGTCTATCAACATCCACCTTTCCTTCCTGTTGGTAGTTTCAACTCTGTCTACATCTACCTCTCCTTCCTGTTGGAAGTTTGACTACATTCAGCCTGTTCCTAAAAAGGGTGACCATTCTAATCCCTCAAACTACCATCCTATTGCTTTAATTTTCTGTCTCTAAAAGTTTTTGAATCTGTCCCCAACAGAAAGACTATTAAACATCTATCACTTCACAACCTTATGTCTGATTGCTCTACTGGTGATCTTCTGGCTTTCCTTACTAAGTCTTGGTCATCCTTTTTTAGGGATTTTGGTGAAACATTCACTGTTGCCTTAGACATATCAAAAGCTTTTGATAGAGTCTGGCACAAACTACCCTCCTACTTCTTCTATCCTTCTTCCTATAACTTCATCTTAAGTTCCCTAATTGTTCTATTGCTGCTGTGGTAGATAGCAACTTCTAAATCTGTTAACAGTGGTGTTAATCAAAGTTCTGTCCTATCATCCACTCTCTTCTTATCATTCATCAGTGATCATCTAAACCAAACTTCTTGCCCCATCCACTCATACGCTGATGATACCACCCTACACTTTTCCACATCTTTTCGTAGACATCCAACCTTTCAGGAAGTAAACAGCTCACACAGGCAAGGCACAAAATGCCTGACTTTTGATCTCTAAAATTTCTGATTGAGGCACACCAAACTTAGTATTGTTCAATGTCTCAAAAACTCAATTCCTCCATCTGTCAACTCAACACAGCCTTCCAGATAACTCTCCCCTCTTGTTCATTGACACTCAACTGTCCTCTTCTACACTGAACATTCTCAGTCTGTCCTTTACTTATAATCTAAACTGAAACTTTACATCTCATCTCTATAGCTAAAACAGCTTCTATGAAGTTGGGCATTCTTAGTTGTCTCCACAAGTTTTTCTCACTCCACAGCTGCTAACTCTGTACAGGGACCTTATCCATCCATGTATGGAGTATACTTCACATGTATGGGGGGTGTTCCACTCATATCGCTCTTTTAGACAGGGTGGAATCAAAAGCTTTTCATCTTATCAACTCCTCTCCTCTAAATGAATGTCTTCAGCCTCTCTTTCATTGCCACAGTGTTGCAGCTCTTGCTATCTTCTACCGATATTTTCATACTAACTTCTCTTCTGATTTTGCAAACTGCATGTGTCCCCTCCTCCCACAGCCTCGCTGCATGTCTTTTTTTTTTTTTTTTTTTTTTTTTTTCCTCTCACCACTATTCTGTCCACCTCTCTAAGGCAAGAATTAACCAGTTTTCTCAATCACTCATCCTTTTCTCTGGTAAACTCTCGAACTCCCTGCCTTCTTCTGTATTTTCACCTTCCTATGATTTTAACTCCTTCAGGAGGGAGGTTTCAAGACACATATCCTCTTTTTTACCTTTCTTCTTGGCATCTCTATGGGAACTGGCATTTAAGTGAGCCTTTTCTTAATCAAAATTTTTGTTACCCTTGGCCAGTGGCTTTAAGGTAAGAAAAACTCCCTAGGAAAATATTCCATAGGACAAAGTTATGTCTTGAAGAACCTAAGGCAGTAGATATGGACATGAAGAACAGAGTTCATAACCAGCTCTTGAGTTATTTAGATGATTCTTCAGTAAATATAGAATCATTAGCTCTCACTCACTCCACAGTAAAAGCTTGATCCTATCCCTTCATTACGATTTAGTAAGGGAACGTAAGACCCTAAAGCAGAGGATACTACCCAGCACACATTATATAAAGTTTTAGGAAATTAGGACAAATGTTGAAATTATTATTATTTTTTATGGAGCACCAATAGGAGAATTATTGTCCTGATAGAGACACACACTGTTCCCATTGACCCCTAGGGGAAATTATATCACTGATTACAGATGAAAAAAGACTCATGAAGTCAGTCAAGACTTCTTGTCAGTCAGTCAGAGGGCAAAAGAGCAGCACACAGTGAACAAATTGGTTCCCCTTGACTTGCCCTAAGAGTCAAGAGATGATTTTTTGGAAGTGTCTTGTCAAATCACCAAATCATCTTAGGCTTGGCAAAAGGCAACTATGAGATTGGAATCAAGTTGGAGTCTCATAAACGGAGGTTGTAGTATCCAAAGCAGTGCTTCAGTTTCTTGTGGGCCCTAATTAGTGAGAATTTTCCTGTTCAAAGCAGTCATCATATCTATGGCTGTGACGGGACAAGTGATCTTTATAATGTTTTGTAAATATTCTCACTTCATTAGAGAGTTGATTAAAGTGTGTGTGTGTCAGTATGACACTATATTGGCTAAAATATTGTTTGTATTATCTAATAGAAAACTAATAAGGAATATTTCAGGGATGGTGATATCTATGCTGCATTGAGGGACTGCTTCACTGCACTTGATATTGACCCACACCATGTTAAAGCTCATTTTAGGTGAGTATATTCTTCACAGTGTTATTTGTTTTAGTTTCCTTAATTTTTGCCTTTTTTTTATGCCTTTTCTTTACATATATATTGAAGAGTAGTAGAGCTCCTGGATTTGATAGGCACCTCCTAGTAGGCACCAACCTTACACAGAGGTAGTCTTTGCCATTGTCACCATTACATTTAGCAATAATTCAACTAAAATAAAAAAAAAAGACAGAGTGGGAAAATCCTTTGAACACTGCTCCTTCTTGGCCGCACAGGCTCTGGCAGCAGCACTTGCCACGATCACCAGAATCCACAATATTATTTTTCCAGTAATATGCAGTAATGTCTCTCAAATTGTAGTATAGTCATATAGAACAAGTCTTTATTCTGTGTCTTGAGTATGAATATATAAAAGTGAATTATACCCTGCTATAAATGCAATTGGCAAAGTTGCCATGTAGCACCAGTTCCCGCACCACAATGCACTTGCACATTCTCCTCCGAATCCTTTTACTGATTCAAAATATGAAATGTTCTTGTCACATTTTAGATAACCTTAGGTAAATAAGTATTTAAATGATACAAAGAGGTAGCAAAATAATATAGTATGAAGTACAGTGACACTAGCTATATCCTAGTTAGTCCCTTACAATTAAATACTGTAATTTAGCAACTTAGCAAATATAACTTAGGCAAGATGCATGTCTATCCAGAAGCAAGTTTCCACATGAGTTACACTTTGGCTAAGTCCATCCAGAGTTAATTCAGTGCTTGATGTGACCTAGAGACCAATCATATCTTGCAGCATTTTCATTTACAAACACGCACCACAATATCCACTATAGACATTCCTAACCTCTACATATCACTTCTGTCTTTTCTATAAAATTAAGAAACATGCAAGTTTTCACCTTTTCAAAAACAATTCTGCTAAATATTGAATATGGTACCACATTTCTTATACAGTACATGTCTGAAGAATTCATTTTACATTCACCATAACATTCTCTCAGTGTGAGGAGATGGCTAGCCATTAGTGGCTTGGGATCAATTTAATCATCTAAAATTTTTGAGATATTGAATGTGGGACAGCTTTTGTTAAACACTTCTTTTTAACATATCAGTGTGTTCAAACCATCACTCAGGACTTGTTCCTTCCTTTTACCCTGACACCACCAGAGTGAGGTGAGAGATTGAAATTGCTCACAGTCTTTTCCAGCAAGAGTGTATTATATGCATGAGACTGCTTCCAGATACTCATGGATACTCTCTTGTCTCATCAGCACACTTAGGACCTCTTTCTCAATAGATGGATTTGACTTGTCTCTTCTAGTTATAAACCTTCCAAGAGCTTTGAGTCTGTCATTATGGGTAAGGACTTCATTATGTACAGGTCTTATATTAAAACATTTTGCATGCTTTAGTTTTACCTCTGATAATCCAGTAACTCTCCCTGACTGAACACAAGACATGTTTGTGACCTTGGTGGCTTACCTTCTCTTAGCTGTGTAATGATTGTCTCAGATAAATGAGGTTTACCTGGAAGGATCACAGAGTGGCACTTACTACCGAAACTGAAGGAAGCATTTGCAGGTCTATCTTCTGTTCTCAGCAATCTATTATTTAGGAATGGTTTCAACTTATCAGTGGAATTTTCTTTTGACATTTTCATTTTTCCTCAATGGTTTCAATTCCTCATGGAAAGATTCTTCTTAGACTACCTTAACAATTGCATTTTCTGCTTGCTCTAAATCTTTTAGATTGAGGTATTCATTGTTTCCCTGGAAATACTCTCCAACCTCTGCAACTGTCTTATTCAAACTATGCCAAGTTGAGTAGTTTTGCAATAGTTACATGGGTATAATGTACAATATTACTAGCAACAGTAATGTTTTATTTCACTAGGCCCCATCATGTGGTGACATCACTGAGGGTTCACAAGGCTCCATCATGTGATGACATCACTGAGGGTTCACAAGGCCAGTCAGCTTTGCATAAAAATCTGAAGCTTTGATGTACATCTCACTTTGATTTCCTGTGGTTGCATTCCTTGTCCTCAGGGCCTGTGTACATAAAAACCCCTAAAAGACTTAGATTTACTCTCAGCTAAAAGTAAATGCTAAAAGTGTATTTTTTTTTTATTTTTTTTTTTTTTATGTAGGAAGGACACTGGCCAAGGGCAACAAAAATCTAATAAAAAAAATGCCCACTGAAATTCCAGTCTCATAAAAGGGTCAAAGCAGTGGTCAAAAATTGATGGATAAGTGTCTTGAAACCTCCCTCTTGAAGGAATTCAAGTCATAGGAAGGTGGAAATACAGAAGCAGGCAGGGAGTTCCAGAGTTTACCAGAGAAAGGGATGAATGGTTGAGAATACTGGTTAACTCTTGCGTTAGAGAGGTGGACAGAATAGGGGTGAGAGAAAGAAGAAAGTCTTGTGCAGCGAGGCCGCGGAAGGAGGGGAGGCATGCAGTTAGCAAGATCAGAAGAGCAGTTAGCATGAAAATAGCGGTAGAAGACAGCTAGATATGCAACATTACGGCGGTGAGAGAGAGGCTGAAGACAGTCAGTTAGAGGAGAGGAGTTGATGAGACGAAAAGCTTTTGATTCCACCCTGTCTAGAAGAGCAGTATGAGTGGAACCCCCCCAGACATGTGAAGTATACTCCATACATGGACGGATAAGGCCCTTGTACAGAGTTAGCAGCTGGGGGGGTGAGAAAAACTGGCGGAGATGTCTCAGAACACCTAACTTCATAGAAGCTGTTTTAGCTAGAGATGAGATGTGAAGTTTCCAGTTCAGATTATAAGTAAAGGACAGACCGAGGATGTTCAGTGTAGAAGAGGGGGACAGTTGAGTGTCATTGAAGAAGAGGGGATAGTTGTCTGGAAGGTTGTGTCGAGTTGATAGATGGAGGAATTGAGTTTTTGAGGCATTGAACAATACCAAGTTTGCTCTGCCCCAATCAAAAATTTTAGAAGGATCAGAAGTCAGACGTTCTGTGGCTTCCCTGCATGATATGTTTACCTCCTGAAGGGTTGAACGTCTATGAAAAGACGTGGAAAAGTGCAGGGTGGTATCATCAGCGTAGGAGTGGATAGGACAAGAAGTTTGGTTTAGATCATTAATGAATAATAAGAAGAGAGTGGGTGACAGGACAGATCCCTGAGGAACACCACTGTTAATAGATTTAGAAGAAGAACAGTGACCGTCTACCACAGCAGCAATAGAACGGTCAGAAAGGAAACTTGAGATGAAGTTACAGAGAGAAGGATAGAAACCGTAGGAGGGTAGTTTGGAAATCAAAGCTTTGTGCCAGACTCTATCAAAAGCTTTTGATATGTCCAAGGCAGCAGCAAAAGTTTCACCAAAATCTCTAAAAGAGGATGACCAAGACTCAGTAAGGAAAGCCAAAAGATCACCAGTAGAGCGGCCTTGACGGAACCCATACTGGCGATCAGATAAAAGGTTGTGAAGTGATAGATGTTGAAGAATCTTCCTGTTGAGGATAGATTCAAAAACTTTAGATAGGCAGGAAATTAAAGCAATAGGACAGTAGTTTGAGGGATTAGAACGGTCACCCTTTTTTAGGAACAGGTTGAATGTAGGCAAACTTCCAGCAAGAAGGAAAGGTAGATGTTGACAGACAGAGCTGAAAGAGTTTGACTAGGCAAGGTGCAAGCACGGAGGCACAGTTTCGGAGAACAATAGGAGGGACCCCATCAGGTCCATAAGGCTTCCGAGGGTTTAGGCCAGCGAGGGCATGGAAAACATCATTGCGAAGAATTTTAATAGGTGGCATAAAGTAGTCAGTGGATGGAGGGGAGCGAGGAACAAGCCCAGAATCGTCCAAGGTAGAGTTTTTAGCAAAGGTTTGAGCAAAGAGTTCAGCTTTAGAAATAGATGTGATAGCAGTGGTGCCATCTGGTTGAAATAGAGGAGGGAAAGAAGAAGAAGCAAAGTTATTGGAGATATTTTTGGCTAGATGCCAGAAATCACGAGGGGAGTTAGATCTTGAAAGGTTTTGACATTTTCTGTTAATGAAGGAGTTTTTGGCTAGTTGGAGAACAGACTTGGCATGGTTCCGGGCAGAAATATAAAGTGCATGAGATTCTGGTGATGGAAGGCTTAAGTACCTTTTGTGGGCCACCTCTCTATCATGTATAGCACGAGAACAAGCTGTGTTGAACCTGGCCCTTGGCCAGTGTCCCTCCTTCATGAAAAAAAAAAAAGTTAGCAAGATCAGAAGAGTAGTTACCATGAAAATAGCAGTTGAAGATTGCAAGAGATGCAACACTGCAGCAATGTGAAAGAGGCTGAAGACAGCCAATTAGAGAAGAGGAGTTGATGAGATGAAAAGCTTTTGATTCCATACTGTCTAAAAGAGCAGTATGAGTGGAACTCCCCAGACATGTGAAGCATACTCCATACATGGACAAATAAGGCCCCTCTACAGAGTTAGCAGCTGGGGGTGTGAGAAAAACTGAATAATAGGAAGAGGGTGGGTGACAGGACAGAACCCTGAGGAACACCACTGTTAATAGATAGTGGTGGTCTACCACAGCAGCAATAGAATGAACTGAAAGGAATCTTCAGATGAAGTTACAGAGAGAAGGATAGAAACTGTAAGAGGGTACTTTTGAAATTAAAGCTTTGTGCCAGACTCTATCAAAAGCTTTTGATATGTCTAAGGCAACATCAAAAGTTTCACCAAAATCTCTAAAAGTGGATAACCAAGACTCAGTAAGGAAAGCCAGAAGATCACCATTAGAGCGTCCTTGATGGAACCCATACTGGCGATCAGATAGAAGGTTGTGAAGTGATAGATGTTTAAGAAACTTCCTGTTGTGGATAGATTCAAAAACTTCAGATAGGCAGGAAATTAAAGCAATAGGATGGTAGTTTGAGGGATTAAAACAGTCACCCTTTTTAGGAACAGGCTGAATGTAGGCAAACTCCCAGCAAGAAGGAAAGGTAGATGCTGATAGAGTTGAAAGAGTTTGACTAGGCAAGGTGCGAGCACAGAACCACAGTTTCAGAGAACAAGGGAGGAACCTCATCAGGTCCATAAGCCTTCCGAGTGTTTAGGCCAGTGAGAGCATAGAAAGCATCACTGTGAAGGATTTTAATGGGTAGCATGAAGTAGTCAGAGGCTGGAGGAGAGTGAGGAAAAAGGCCTGAATCATCCAAAGTAGGGTTTTTAGCAAAGGTTTGAGTGAAGAGTTAAGCTTTAGAAATAGATGAGATGGCAGTGGTGCCATCAGATTGAAATAAAGGAGGGAAAGATAAAGAAGGAAAGTTATTGAAGATGTTTTTTGCTAGGTGCCAGAAGTCACTAGGGGAGTTATATCTTGAAAGATTTTGACACTTTCTATTAATGAAGGAGTTTTTGGCTAGTTGGAGGACAAACTTGGCATGATTCCAGGAAAGAAATATAAAGAGTATGAAATTGAGGTGATGGAAGGCTCAAGTACCTTTTGTGGGCCACCTCTCTATCATGTATAGCACAAGAACAGGCTGTGTTAAACCAAGGTTTAGAAGGTTTAAGTTGAGAGAGAGTGAGTAATGTACGCCTCCATGCCAGACACTATCACCTCTGTTATGCACTCAGCACACAGAGATGGGTCTCCAACATGGAAGCAGTAGTCATTCCAAAGAAAATCAGCATAATACCTCCTCAGGTCCCCCCAATTATATCTCAGAAGCAAAACACCAGAGGCACCTGCCCTTTGGGGGATCCTGAGGAGGGATTGGAGCAGTAGGACAAGATACAGATGTGAGAATGCGATCAGAGGAGCCCAACGGAAAAGATAGGGTGACAGCATAAGCAGAAGGATTAGGTGTTAGTGAAAGGTCAAGAATGATGGGTATATCTCTAAGACAGTCAGGAATATGAGTAGAGTGTTGCACCAGTTTCTTTAGGTCGTGGAGGATAACAAAGTTAAAAGTTAGTTTACCAGGGTGGTCAGTGAAGGGAGAGGAAAGTACAAGTGCACTTCAAGAAAATTCACATAAATTCTTTGAAAATGTTGCTGACCATACCATTTGAAATTGGTTCCAAAAGATTTGCATCTGGCCACCCACACTACAACCAGGAAATCACTCCTCACCAATGCCATGAGGAAAAATGGGCATGGATTTGCCAAGAAATACAAAGAATGGATGCCAGAACAGTGGGATAATGTGATGTGGTCAAGAAAAAACTAACTTGCAATTCTTTCTTAAGAATCCTGGAGAGGAAAATGGCTCAGTAATCCTGGGTTTTGAGGGTTTGAGTGGCCCACATGCACTCTTCTTTGATGGCCTTTAGAATAGATGATCTGCATCAAAATCTTGAAAAATAATACTGTTAGATATGGGAAGCAGAAAATTTGAAGATGCTGCATCATAGCAGTAATGTTATAGAGAGGTGTATTCTAGATGAGAAAAATCTCAACTGATGCATGCCATTTATTGTGAGCATTACACAAACTGTAGTAAGATCCCAGTTATCATAAATTTTAAATTCTTAAGTTTTGCCTTTGTCATTTTCTTGCCATAGAATGATCTATAATTGCTGAAGTGTCAAAATATACAAACAGGATTTAGAGAACTTCTGAATGATTGTACAATCTGCTTTTCATCATTTGTACATAACTACCTTACCTTTTTTATAAAACTGCTGGTTGATATGAAACATTGAGAGAATTAGGGGTCCCTTGCAAGTTTCCTCTCTCTCTCTCTCTCTCTCTCTCTCTCTCTCTCTCTCTCTCTCTCTCTCTCTCTCTCTCTCTCTCTCTCTCTCTCTCTCTCTCTCTCTCTCTCTCTCTCTCTCTCTCTGTTACAGCAGGTATGCCATTATCATAGTACAACACTACCAACACACCAACAAGTGTCCCTAGATACATTACATCCAGCAAAAAATTGAGGAACAATATGTAATGGGACCAGATCAACAGTGTGACCATTATTATATACAATCCATTTTCAGACACAATTGAATGGAGAAATTATGTAAAAACATATGTTTCAGGTTAGCTAGGTGTTTACACCAGCTGGGACGAGAAGATGAGGCACAGGTCTGTCTAGATGACTTCATGAAGCAACATCCAGACCACATCTCCTCCCCAGCTTGCACCACTCTTGCCAATGACATAGCAAAAGCAATCATCAGCAAGCAAAGAGAAGGTGAGGGGAAACTGATCACAACTTATTAGCATTCAGTAATTTCTCGCTTCATAATGCTGTAATTTATAAGACAGCAATTGTTTTATAGTTAACTCTGTAAGTGAAACATTGTGTTTTTTTTCAATCAATATTTTGTTGTTGTCTCTCGTTTATTTTGTTTTGTTTTGTTTTGGTATGGCTGCATTGAGATATTTATTTCATTTGTCACATAAAGCATTTGACGGCTAAACAGATGAGCTAGTTTACAAGTTATCAGAATTATGAAGAAAATAATGTTATCTTTTATTACAAACACATTTACAATAATAGATATCAGTCTAAAGAATTCACAGATATTGAAAGCCTACTATGATATTATATTTCATTTATTAACACTTTGAAGGAGTTTAATTCCTTCATAAATTTTGATTCATTCATATTTTCAGAGGTGCTTCATGCTTGGCATACTTTAGCATAGCAATTTCAAATTTAGTGATGGCTTCAAAAGCTACCAGCTCTTGTGCTTAGTGACCAGATTCAGATGAGTGTGGAAGGGGTGGTGCTTGGCAATGAGGGTGGAAGGGGTAGTGCTTGGCAAATGAATGTGGAAGGGGTGGTGCTTGGCAGTGAGTGTGGAAGGGGTGATGCTTAGTAATGAGTGTGGAAGGGGTGGTGCTTAGCAATGAGTGTGGAAGGGTTGGTGTTTAGCATTGAGTGTGGAAGGAGTGGTGCTTGGCATTGAGTGTGGAAGGGATGGTGCTTAGCAATGACTGTGGAAGGGGTGGTGCTTGGCAATGAGTGTGGAAGGGATTGTTCTTGGAAATGAGTGTGGAAGGGGTGGTGCTTAGCAATAAGTATTTTGCATGGCCAACATTCATTTTCTCAATATTTCAAAACTGGGACAAAATCCACTACTTCACTTCCTGTGTTTATTTGATACTGTGAGTTATCATTTATCACAGTCATGTTTGCTAATATGTGTACTAAACATTATTGTACTCTAAAAATGTAAGTGTACTATGTTGGCAACACTGGTACCATTCTCATTCTTGCAGCAGTTTTGTCATGCTACCAACCTTGACCATTTCTTTTTACCTTCACTTGTCCACCCGTACTTGATAGATTTTGCTAACACGACATTGTGATATTTGTGGCCAGTGGGGAACCCCATGGTGATGATGATGGTAATAATAGTGGTGTGGAAATTTCCATTTGTATCACGCACACTATCAATGCGTTATTGGTTTGTGTTGTGATTTGTATATAAATTATAAAGCCCAGCCTGCATGGATGATAATGGCACCCCATCAGACCTAATAACCTGCCTGCCATACCCCAGTATCGGTGCAAAAACACTGGGAGAAAGAGGTGAAGAAGTAACTAGACAAAGACATGAAGAGGGGTGTGATCTAGCCATTACCTGTTGAGGAGCCAGTGGAGTGGTGTGCAAGGATGGTGGTGGTCCCCAAGAAGTCTGGCCAGCTCACACACACACCATTAATTATCAGAAGCTTAATGCCACCTGCCAGAGGGAGACCCACCACACTCTGTCACCTTTTGACATAGTCTCCAGAATCCTCTGTCACACCGGATGCTTCTTGGGGATTTCATAAGATAGAACTGGAAGAGTCCAGCAGGAGACTCATGACATTCATTAACCCCTGGATATGCTACTGTTATCAAAGGATCCTTATGGACCATTGTGCTGCCTGAGACACATTTTTTTTTTTTTTTTTTTTTTTTTTTTTTTTATGTAGGAAGGATACTGGCCAAGGGCAACAAAAATCTAATAAAAAAAATGCCCACTGAAATGCCAGTCCCATAAAAGGGTCAAAGCAGTGGTCAAAAATTGATGAATAAGTGTCTTGAAACCTCTCTCTTGAAAGAATTCAAGTCATAGGAAGGTGGAAATACAGAAGCAGGCAGGGAGTTCCAGAATTTACCAGAGAAAGGGATGAATGATTGAGAATACTGGTTAACTCTTGCATTAGAGACGTGGACAGAATAGGGGTGAGAGAAAGAAGAAAGTCTTGTGCAGCGAGGCCGCGGAAGGAGGGGAGGCATGCAGTTAGTAAGATCAGAAGAGCAGTTAGCATGAAAATAGCGGTAGAAGACAGCTAGATATGCAACATTATGGCGGTGAGAGAGAGGCTGAAGACAGTCAGTTAGAGGAGAGGAGTTGATGAGATGAAAAGCTTTTGATTCCACCCTGTCTAGAAGAGCAGTATGAGTGGAACCCCCCCAGACATGTGAAGCATACTCCATACATGGACGAATAAGGCCCTTGTACAGAGTTAGCAGCTGGGGGGGTGAGAAAAACTGGCGGAGACGTCTCAGAACACCTAACTTCATAGAAGCTGTTTTAGCTAGAGATGAGATGTGAAGTTTCCAGTTCAGATTATAAGTAAAGGACAGACCGAGGATGTTCAGTGTAGAAGAGGGGGACAGTTGAGTGTCATTGAAGAAGAGGGGATAGTTGTCTGGAAGATTGTGTCGAGTTGATAGATGGAGGAATTGAGTTTTTGAGGCATTGAACAATACCAAGTTTGCTCTGCCCCAATCAGAAATTTTAGAAAGATCAGAAGTCAGGCATTCTGTGGCTTCCCTGCATGATATGTTTACCTCCTGAAGGGTTGGACGTCTATGAAAAGACGTGGAAAAGTGCAGGGTGGTATCATCAGCGTAGGAGTGGATAGGACAAGAAGTTTGGTTTAGAAGATCATTAATGAATAATAAGAAGAGAGTGGGTGACAGGACAGAACCCTGAGGAACACCACTGTTAATAGATTTAGGAGAAGAACAGTGACCGTCTACCACAGCAGCAATAGAACGGTCAGGAAGGAAACTTGAGATGAAGTTACAGAGAGAAGGATAGAAACCGTAGGAGGGTAGTTTGGAAATCAAAGCTTTGTGCCAGACTCTATCAAAAGCTTTTGATATGTCCAAGGCAATAGCAAAAGTTTCACCAAAATCTCTAAAAGATGATGACCAAGACTCAGTAAGGAAAGCCAGAAGATCACCAGTAGAGCGGCCTTGATGGCGATCAGATAGAAGGTTGTGAAGTGATAGATGTTTAAGAATCTTCCTGTTGAGGATAGATTCAAAAACTTTAGATAGGCAGGAAATTAAAGCAATAGGACGGTAGTTTGAGGGATTAGAACGGTCACCCTTTTTAGGAACAGGTTGAATGTAGGCAAACTTCCAGCAAGAAGGAAAGGTAGATGTTGACAGACAGAGCTGAAAGAGTTTGACTAGGCAAGGTGCAAGCATGGAGGCACAGTTTCGGAGAACAATAGGAGGGACCCCACCAGGTCCATAAGCCTTCCGAGGGTTTAGGCCAGTGAGGGCATGTAAAACATCATTGCAAAGAATTTTAATATGTGGCATGAAGTAGTGAGAGGGTGGAGGAGAGGGAGGAACAAGCCCAGAATCGTCCAAGATAGAGTTTTTAGCAAAGGTTTGAGCAAAGAGTTCAGCTTTAGAAATAGATGTGATAGCAGTGGTGCCATCTGGTTGAAATAGAGGAGGGAAAGAAGAAGAAGCAAAGTTATTGGAGATATTTTTGGCTAGATGCCAGAAATCACAAGGGGAGTTAGATCTTGAATGGTTTTGACATTTTCTGTTAATGAAGGAGTTTTTGGTGTCATGTTATTGGCCGAGTTTACCTTGAATGGGATCACGTTTTCTTAGTGTCCCCATGTTCCGGTTACCTGCCATTCGGGCATTATCCTTATTATTGTTATAAGTAGTGTAAGGCTTATTTACCCATTTTATATCATGTAGTATTATTCTCTTCATAATTTAAGTTCTCTATATCTTTGTATGTATAAGGGAGGAAGTACAATTGAGGTGGAAATACGTTGAAAACGAGGGGAGCTTGAGTGGGCAACAACACATTCCAAGGAGGGGAAAGGCAGAGCGCCTTGGGTCGTGAGTTAGGGAGGAAGGTGGCATCTCTCAGGGAAGGATCTTGGTGTGGATTGGTGATGGAGTGAGTTCGTGGAGGTATTAGTGGTGTAGCGGTATAACCTTGATATCCAGGATCAGGTTAGTGCGTCTTTTGTGGTACCAAGAGCTCTTGTCCGCTGAAATTCGCTTGTTGAGTTGTGCCAGTGATGCTGTTGGAAGGGGTCATAGGTCAAACTGGCAGCCATTTTATGAGTGGAGGTTGTGGTGATGACCTTGGAAGCTGGTGTTGTGGTGTATTGGTGATTTTGGGGATGATGTTATGGTGTTATGGGTAATCTTTGGTGATGATGGTAATCTCCTATGAGGCTCGAGGAGGTGAAATACGGGAATTATTGTCTGGGGACGCGGTAGTGGCTTCTGAGTAAATTCCTGCGGTGGAGGGGAAATATTTCTGTGACTGGTGGAGGTGTAAATGGGTTCTGGTGTTGTGGGAAGTGACGAGAACATCACGTAGTAACGTGTACTACCTCATGTCATTTGTGAATTATTATTAGTATTAATATATGTGCTTGTAACATAGAATAATCGTGTTTTCTACTCCCCCAACATCAATCTGGTATTAGAGGTGATTCCAGGTGTGCTGAGTCAAGGTAAAGGTGGAGTGAGAGATAATTCTGGCGATTTCGGATAGGTCGGGTAGGCACTCGAAGCCTTTAAAAATCCAGACCTTTAAAACTTTCCGGGATCAGTGTAACGCCCACTTTCTTGGAAAGATAACCGGTATCGTACGATCGCAGGTAAGTAGGCGATCGTGACATTGGCTAGTTGGAGAACATACACAAGATGGTATGACAAAGCCATCATGGACATCCTCAGAAAGTTCAGGTGCAATGGTGACCTTCTCATGTGTGACACCAATGTACAGGATGCATTGTGGCACACGTACGTCTTCTTGGAAACGTGTGTTGTAATGAAAGTGATTTTAAAACCAGAAAAATTCAAGTTTTGTCAAAGAAAAGTGAAATTTGCTGGAGGCTGGTACTCCTGCAAACTGAAGGAAGAGAGGCTAGCTGCTGTAAAGAACTTCAATATGCCAGCCAAACCCTCTCTGACCAGCATATGCTCGTGGCATGGTTTTGTCATTCATGTGGCACCATTCCTGGCTACCACTCCTATAATGGAATCCTTCAGGGAGCTTTTGCACAAACCACAAGGCAAATGGAATGACAAGTTCCAGCAAAGAAGAGAAGTTCCAGCAAAGAAACAATTTGTCAATTGGCCAAGGACACCCTCACATTCTATGATAAGACCAGTCTAACTATCACTGTCACAGACTGGAGCAAGAAAGGCATAGGTTTTGTGATCCTTTAGCAGTACTACTCCTACCCTTCTAAGAAGGCTCCCTTCTGCAGCAGGAGTGGGTGGCACCTGGTACTCTGTGGCAGCTGCTGCTTGACATCAGCAGAAGCAGATTACGCACTTGTGGCAGGTGAGACACTGGCTGTCATCTGATGCTTCCACAAGGCCTGTCTCTTCCTTTTAGACTGCCCCAACCTGGTGATAGTCACAGACCACTGTCCTTTAGTCACCCTCTTGGGGAATAAGGCACTGAAGGATATAATAAATCAACGTTATTTGTCCTGAAAGAGAAAATTATGCAGTATAAATTCCATATCAAGTTCCTCCTGGGAAAGCAGAACTATGCTGCTGATTTTCTATCTCACTAATCCACTCTCTGCGTGCAGCCCAACACCACAGATGAAGATTTGGCTCAGGAACTAGAGCTTGCCATGGCCACAGCAACTGCCACCATGCTGTTTTTCAAGCGAATACATCATCCTGGATGAGTCAGCAGTGTTGCAGGCAGCTACCAATGACCCAGTATGCCAGTTCCTCATGGCCAAGGTGCTAGAGCGGGACTGTCACCCACAAGGGGCTCAGATGTGTGTCTGTACCACTTCTACAGGGTGAGGTACAGACTGGCAGTATCACAATGTTTGCTGATATATATTTTTGGTCAGAGGCCCATTCTTCTGGTGATCCCTGAGACCCTCCGTCACAAAGTAGCATGTTCAGGAGAGCAAGACAGGCTGTGTAATGGCCTGGCCCACTTTTTTAAATGTCTTATTAGTAATTATGAAGCAGCAATACCCACAATTGTATTTGGTTTTACTAACCGCACAGTTGCATTTATTAAACACTGGATACAGTCCCCAACATCAGGTTAGTAAATACTACACTCACCATCTCTTTGTGCATAGACAGCTCTGGGTAAGGTAAACATCCTCCCAGATGATCAAACAGCGCCAGTTTTGCAAGCAGTAGAGGCAGCATTTGCAACTCCGCCATCCACTAAAGGGGTTCCTCTGGGTCAGGAACAAAAGAATGCCTTAACTGAGCTGGTAGCAGATAAGCCAGCTATTAATGATAAATCCTATGGCCTCTTGTGTTTTGAATGAAAAGGCCAAGGCATAGAGGGAAGTGACAGAGAACTGCTACCCATTAGCAGAGGCAAAAACTGAGTGTCAGCTTTGCTGAGCATGGGAATACATAGGAAAAAACACTTGTGTATCACTAAATAAGGGAACAAGAACATAAAAGAAAAATTAGTTTTTATTCTTTACCCCCCCAACACCCCATCCCAACAGAAACTAATGACTTACGGTAAAAACAAAAAGCAGATTAATACAAAACAGACTAAAATCTACCAGAATTAGATAATACCATCCTCACAAATGTTAGTGAGTGTAGTAACACTCACTAACAATGTTCCCACTGAGAGGCCTGGCTGCCACTCGGGCGTGGCCACCAGCCACCTATCATGCCCCGCCACCTAAACCATTCTGATGAAACTAACAGTGTAACCAAATACGAACCTAACCAAATTAATCAAACCTAACCAAACTAACTATCCTAACTAACCTAACCGAACTAAACCTAATGAAACCTAACTAAAACTTCAAAAACTGTTGTCAGTATTATAAATAATTTTTGGGGGGTATATATGGGATTTAAATTACACAGAATTAGAAGCTCTATCTGATAAGGATAAGAAAAGCTATGTTGAGATTCTTGAAAGAGTAAAATAATACCAGGACATGTCAGGTGACAGTGGACACTGACAAACCATAACTCTCAGGCTGCAAATGCAGTCTTCCAAATGCACCTGATTGTGGCATTTTGAATGCCAAAATCTATTAAGAAGATGTATATAATTTTTCTTTTGCATAGTAACACTTTGGTACATTTTCATATTTCCAACATAACTCTCTGTTGCATAGGACTAGTAAATATCATTGGGGTTTGTTGTTGGGAAGGAGTAGTTCACACCAACATTTCCAATACAATTTCTTGGGGCTTGGTTGACCTATCCCAAAGCATGGAAGTGGAACAGTGTTTAAAAAAACCCAAAATGGCTGTATTAGTTCAGTAGTGCCTTGGTCTACGAGCGTAATTCCTTCTGAAAAGATGCTCGTAACTCAAAATAAGGTTTAATAGGAAGTAATTGGAACTTGCCTGATCTGTTCCAGACCCAAAAATATTTTTCTCTATTTTTATTTTTGTTATTTCCTGGTAGAAACTGCCCACTACAGTTATTATAAAGTTCCTTGAGACTTGTAGGTGCCCAGGATGTGTAGGTAAACATGGTTGTAGATACTGCTATACTAGAGAGAGAGAGAGAGAGAGAGAGAGAGAGAGAGAGATGTGTGTGTGTGTGTGTGTGTGTGTGTGTGTGTGTGTGTGTGTTTTCCACATTTTTTACTTGCTACCATAACTCACATATAACTCAGTATTCTGCAGCTATTCTTTCATTATTATTATTATTATTATTATTATTATTATTATTATTATTATTATTATTGTTATTATTATTATTATTATTATTATTATTATTATTATTATTATTTCTCTCTCTCTCTCTCTCTCTCTCTCTCTCTCTCTCTCTCTCTCTCTCTCTCTCTCTCTCTCTCTCTCTCTCTCTCTCTCTCTCTCTCTCTCTCTCTCTCTCTCTCTGAAGCATATAGTGATTGAAACAGATTTAGCAGTATTAGTAGGAGGAGGAGAGTTACATAGAGTTACATAGAAAAAACAGGCCACAACAGACTTTGTGGTCTTCACGAGGTGACCTGATCTAGGATTACTAAGTTGATAGTAGAAGAAAAGGATAACAAAGCAGAAGACTCTTTCCCCACCCTCCAGCATAAGTCATATAGGAAAATTGGTCAGAAATAAATATCTTACTGAATTAGAAAGGAAAAAACCCAAAGGAAATTTTATAGGAAAGTAAGAAAATTGATTAAATGAGGTGTCTCCATTTCCTGAAGGCAAGGAAGTTAATCTCTAACAAACAAACAGTTAACTGCGGATTGGAGGCAAAATACTTGTCAAAATGGCGTTTAAAAGTCTCTACAGTGTTGCAGTCTATCACGTCTCAAGGAAGTCCATTCCATAGATTAATTACACGATGGAAAAAGTTGTTTTTTGATTCATGAGAGTTGGAGGATTTCTCAACAATTTTGCAGCCATTTCCTTGCGTGTAATTTGAAAAATGTATCATGAAATATTTACTGCAGTCCATGATATCCAGGGCTTTGATGATTTTAAACACCTGTATTAAACCACCTCTTAGTCTTCTTTGTAATAATGGGAATAGATTTAGCTCTTTAAGACAATCTTCATATAATTTGTTTCTTAGACTTGGTATCATTTTTGTTATTTTACACTAAACTCATTCTAATTTATCAATGTCTTTCTGGTAACAGGGACACCATGCTTGAACGCAATATTCCAAAAGAGAAAGAAGTACAGACTAAAGAGTTATAGAAAGTGAGAATTGTATCCTTTTATATTCAGAAGATCTGCTGATTAAGCAAATTATTTTATTCACTTTCTTTACTTTTTTTTTTTTTATGTAGGAGGGACACTGGCCAAGGGACAACAAAAATCCAATAAAAAAAAAAAATGCCCACTGAAATGCCAGTCCCATAAAAGGGTCAAAGCAGTAGTCAAAAATTGATGGATAAGTGTCTTGAAACCTCCCTCTTGAAGGAATTCAAGTCATAGTAAGGTGGAAATACAGAAGCAGGCAGGGAGTTCCAGAGTTTACCAGAGAAAGGAATGAATGATAGAGAATACTGGTTAACTCTTGCGTTAGAGAGGTGGAAAGAATAGGGGTGAGAGAAAGAAGTGTCTTGTGCAGCTATGCCGCGGGAGGAGGAGAGGCATGCAGTTAGCAAGATCAGAAGAGCAGTTAGCATGAAAATAGCGGTAGAAGACAGCTAGAGATGCAACATTGTGGCAGTGAGAGAGAGCCTGAAGACAGTCAGTTAGAGGAGAGGAGTTGATGAGATGAAAAGCTTTTGATTCCACCCTGTCTAGAAGAGCAATATGAGTGGAACCCCCCAGACATGTGAAGCATACTCCATACATGGACGGATAAGGCCCTTGTACAGAGTTAGCAGCTGGGGGGGGTGAGAAAAACTGGTGGAGACGTCTCAGAACGCCTAACTTCATAGAAGCTGTTTTAGCTAGAGATGAGATGTGAAGTTTCCAGTTCAGATTATAAGTAAAGGACAGACCAAGGATGTTCAGTGTAGAAGAGGGGGACAGTTGAGTGTCATTGAAGAAGAGGGGATAGTTGTCTGGAAGGTTGTGTCAAGTTGATAGATGGAGGAATTGAGTTTTTGAGGCATTGAACAATACCAAGTTTGCTCATGTCGGCAGGTGTCTACTGCCTCCTCCTACTACAAACGTTGTTTGCTAGGTTTTAGGCCACTTGATATTGTGACTCCTAAATCAATTTCGCTACCAACACTTTTAACTTGGGTACCATTTAAAATACACTTTGCTTTTTTGTTTCAATACCCTATGTATTTGCATAATGCACTTATCTGCATTAATACTCATTTGCAAGGTTTGCCCCCACTCCGACTTGTCTAGATTTTTCTGCATTTCTATTACTTGTTTGTTAGAGACTATGGAATTTGCTATTTTGGTGTCAACAGTAAATTTTGATATTATATTGGTAACACTCTAAGTAATTTATATAAACAAGGAAGAGAACAGATATTAAGACTGATCCTTGTGGCACCCTGTTGGTTATGTTAGTCCACTTGGATGCTTTTCCATTTATCACAATTCTTTGATTACGTTTTTTTAATCAGTTTTCTATCCATCTCATCATGTCACCTTGTACACCTTGTGATTTTAGTTTAATCAATAAATGTTTGTAGGGGGACTTTGTCAAAGTCCTTTTGAAAATCAAGGTATATTATATCTACTGCTTTACTCTTCTCATACTGGTTCAGAATATTATAGAAGTCCAAGAAGCTTAAAGAAGTCTGAGATGTTTAAGAGAGAGAGAGAGAGAGAGAGAGAGAGAGAGAGAGAGAGAGAGAGAGAGAGAGAGAGAGAGAGAGAGGGAGGGTGGGGGGAGGCAAACACAAGGAAGAGAGAGAAAAAAAAAGTGAATCACCACTGTTACATCTATTGGATATTGTTTTGATGATGTAGCAGACCACAGACATTCAAGTCACTGGCACACCCAAATCCTATCACACCAGAAATCATGGGTGTGTGGGAAAAAAATAAACATGTGGGTGCGCTGTGTGTGTATGTGTGTGTTTGTTTGTGTGTTATATTGTATATGCTACCATTAATGCATGAGAGAGAGAGAGCGCTCTTTGTCTCTGTCAGCCACTCCCCATTCCCAAGAGAGAAAGAGAGGATTTGTTTATCTTTAAAACCTTAGACATTGTTGCCACATATACTAGTCCAGCCAAACAGGGTGTAATTGCAACTGTTGTACATGATAGTACCCATGGATTATTCCTTGTTAAAAGAAAGTACATATTTGCCTGGAACAACCCTTTTTCCACACACAAACCCACCAGATATTCCTTTTTCTCACTCATTCCATTTACTCGCACTATGCTACTCTACACACTATTTCACTACTACCAAGCATTCCAATTATACATGTATCTCCAATTAACACTGCCCTGCTCCCTCTCACAATTTTCCTGAGGTACTCATTTACATTAAAAAATTTTCCTATTGTCCTTTTCTCTTGTCGCACTTCTTGCATTCACAGGTGCATACAAAGAACAAAGACCTAAGCTTACCCAACTGTCCATACTTTTTGCCACTGCCAACACTATTATAGAGCCTTGCCACATGTTCCTCAATGCCCTTCTACACTGTTGGAGACATAGTGAGTGCACACTCTTCTTTTCCTCTTCACTCACTCCTGTCATCCACACGACACCACTCTTCCTTCCACTCTCACCACATTCTTGTTCCAATTCATAGAGTGGATCTTTCTAGAACCTTTCATGTGTTTTTGCATTCTGTTATCTGGCCTTCATTTTGTTATCTGGCCTTCATTTCATAATGCTTTCTCCTATTTCTCTTGTCCTCCCAGCAGCACTCTTCCATTTACATTGATTGAGGGCAGTGTCAGCACTATCCATTCCCCCAGGGCTAGGTGGAGCCCCTTCTCTACCAATAGTTGTGTTGCTCTCCCCATGATGGGTCACTGGCAGCTGATGAGGCTAGTCAGATGCTCTTCCTGGAGGGACACAAGCCACCAAATTGTATGTTTAAAGGCTGGGAAACAAAATTAAGTAAATAATTCTTAGTAATAATGAAGCCTACAGTAAGAGGAAACTAATGATAAATCAAATTAAGTTTAAGAGGCATAAAATGATGTTGATGGTAATCACAGCCCCACCTCCCATTGGTTCCATCCGACAGGTGCACCTTGGGAGAATGAGGATGGATTAGCCTACCCCCTCATAAAAAGATAAATCTACTGCCAGCCTTTCCCCCAAACAATCCCTAGTTTTTCCATGCCATGGCACTTGTTCCCCAGTTAAACCTCAAGATTTTAAAGCACCTTCCTTTCAGTCGTTGATACTAAAAGAATCCAAGAAGAGACTGGCCTATGGATTCATATCTTGTTCCAGTCTGCTGTAAACTTTTTAAGTAATTTTGAAATAACTTACTTATACTTATACTTTTATGTTCATATGGTGTGGTTGTTTTCTGCAGGCCCAGATATCGATGGTGATAATGATATTCCATTTCCAACCCCAAGTGCACAAGAACAGAAATGGCGTTCACAAGCATCAGACTACCACAAGTATTACTGTGGGCACTGCAACACGCTCACAGATATTAAGGAGGCTATATTCCTTGGCAGGTGAGTATTTCTTGAATGACACTGCTTTGTACATTTGTCTCCTCTCTTTTTTAAGTCCATTGTTTATGAACAAACTGATGCCTTGTGCATTTTAGGCTCAGCTTTTCCATAAAATAACATGAAAGCAAATTAAAGTGCAAATATACATCTGTTTAGTCATAGAGCAGTGTATTAAATGCTTGTTTAATGTACACCACGATAACATGGAATGGTTGGTGCTCAGCTCACAACCATGAGGTCTAGGGTTCTTGGCTGCACAGAGGCAATTAAGGCTTGTTTCTTTTCATGCAGTAGTCATTGCTAAGGACAAGCATATGTGTAAGCCTAGAAGTTTTGAGCTTGTAGTCTAGCAGAAGCAAGAGGTTAGCAAACCTTTGCTTCCTCACCTGGGTGTGTGGTCTTGTGGAAGTAGAGGGCCAACAGTCCAGCCTTCTTGTGTGTGTATAGAGTTTGTGCTTGAGTTTATTGTATTTCTTGTTACTAAAAGACTATCAATGGTGCACATTATACAAGTTGACCATCGATACTCTGACATTGTTTAACCCCTTCACGCCCAGCCAGCCGACAGTCACCCATGCATCCCATACCACCCACCCCCCAGAACTTACGCTCATCCAAAAATATTTAAGAAATATGTATGTAAATGCTAGAAAAGTGTTATTAATCCACTATTTCCACTTGAAAATGAGCAGTATGGTATAAACATACACAGTGATATATTATAACGTATAAGAAATTATAATGGCAATGGTAATGATGATAAAAAAAATCATTGTAATGAGATAAAGATGGTGGTGAAAATAAAAGTACTAGGAATATAAGTAGTAGTTCTAGTGGTAGCAGTGGTGGTGGTGGTGGTGGTGGTGGTGGTGGTGGTAGTAGTAGTAGTAGTAGTAGTAGTAGTAGTAGTAGTAATAGTAGTAGTAGTAGTAGTCATTTACTTACGGTAAATCACGGGTGGCTGGGGGTGAATGAAGTGGTGGGGGAAGATGAGTTATTTTGCTGCTTTTTGGCCACACTACTTGGCCCTGGTTGTGAATCTGCAGCTAGTTCACTGTGCCACAGCTGGAAGTGGTCCATGCAGCACAGTCCTGGTTCACCAGGACACCCAGGGCAATAGCAGACAGTGTCCTTCCTCTTCTTTCCATTCTTCCAGCACACTCGGCATCGTTTTTGCTTTCCCGACTGTTCATGGCGAACCTATGCATGGTACAAGTCCTTTTCCTTCATTACTTTCAGTGGGCGTTTCTTTCTCCTGGCCTCATCTTCCCTGATGAGTTCAGCAGCTCCATGACTGTGCTGTAACCATTGGTGGCTGACATCCTTGATGAACTGAAGAAATTCACCTTTATACTGCGACCCCTTTCAGTGCGCAATGTAGGAATTCAGAAGGATATGGAATAGGAAGTGAATTCCAAGCTTTTTGAACCAGGCTAGGCTTTTCTTTTGAAAGTATAAGGCTCCAGTAACTGGTCAGCCATATCTACAGTTCCCATTTTGCTGTTATATTTTTCAATGTGCATTGGTATATTATAGAAAACAGTCTTTTCCCCAAAGTACATTTTGCACTTTTCAACCATACCAGCAGTGTATTTTGTGGTGAACACTGTCACTTCTTTCTTGTCCTGGTCCTTGACAAGTAAAGTATTCCCTTGTCTGGCAAAAACAGATTGAAATCTCTCTAATTTTTCAGCCATTATCCTTTTGGGGGTCCTCTACCACTTCTCACAACACCAGTCATTATGGTGTTATGGCTCAGCAAGTAATTGCCAAGTCTGAGACTTGTGTACCAGTTATCGGTAACTACATGTCGACCATGATCCAGTAAGTCCTTCATCAAATGTATGACAATGTCTTCTGAAATGCTGAGGTTCCCTGCTGCTGGATCATCAATTTTGAAGGCCCCTTTGGCAAAATAGACAGCAAAATTCCAGGAATATCCATTCCAGTGGTCACCAGAGGGGCAAAGAACAAATACCTTGATGCCAGAATGAGCTCTTTTTGTTTTTATGAACTGTCTAAATCCAAGACGACCTTCCACAAAATAAGTGCTTCATCAACAGCTAAATCCTCACTTGGTTGCATAACTGCTTGGCACTTGTCCCTCATCAGGTCCAAAAATGGTTCAATTCTGGTTGACAGTACATTTTTCTTGACAGTGGCAGCAGATGAAAATCTCAAGAATTTGAGAATGGAGAGAAACCTATTCCTACTCATCTCTTCCTTTGTGAAAACTCATGGGCCTCCAAAAACTGCATTGTGTGACCAATACATATGCATATTGGGTAGTTGTACCACTCCCATGGCTATCAATAACCCAAAGAATACATGCATGTCATTGCTGTTACTGGTTTCCACTTTAGCCCATGTACTTTTTTTCTTTGTTGAATTTTCAGCAAAATAAACATCAGCTCTCTCATTAGCCCATGAACACAATTTAGAAATCACATACCCATCTATAAAATGACTGAAACCATCTCCAGGAGTATGGAAAGTAAGGGCTGGAATAGCCTGGGGCCCTTGGGCAGCACCATCGGTGAAGCCGGGCGGTCCACGTGGCTGTGCATCAGCAGATGTCGACAAGAAACTGCCACCCACTGTCTTCAACTGGATCAACATCCTGCCATAATTCACTATCACTAAGCTCCAGTTCACTGTCACTACTCTCATCTTCACCCTCACTTTCTGGCACATATGATGTATCAGAGTCTGAATCACGCCTGTCCGACATGGCTGTAAATTCCTAAAAACTATCACAAAATATAGCAAAAATAAGTTTCCAATAATGGCAAGGCAATGAGAAGACACTAAAGTACATCCTTTTGTATCGATCGCCTTAGGCAAACTGGAAAGGCACTTCCGGCCAGTAATATTTTATGATGGACAGTCATGCCATATATAAGCAAATTGATTGGCTGATGGGCGTGGCTTATTTTTATTCCCAGCAGTAGGCTATACCAGGCTCATAGACTGCCTACAGAACGAAAAACCACTCCATAGTATGTATGGGTATCGCATGACGTATATGTATACGTCATGGTGTTTGGTATGGAGCATGTCCATGACATAAAGGTGTACGTCATGGGTGTGAAGGGGTTAAATCCATGCTATTTTCAGGCAGCTGTGCTCTTTATTTTTTAAAGATGCCGTGGCTGTGCAATTAGTTGACTGTGTATGGCTGCAAATGCCACTACAATCATGGCACAGTGCTGCTGTTGTGCAAATTTTGCTCACTGTCAGAATTCCTCCCAAAAGATACTTGTGTATGCATACCATGCATACCATAGAGAACATCATCTATTATCAATATCTGTAATGAGTTATGTTACTATTGCTTTGTTGTCTGTGGAATATTCTAGGATAAAAATAGAACAAGAGAAGAAGAGTCAAGAGTGATAACAGAAAACAAATAAACATTTTCAGTGTGTAAATGCAAAAAGTCCTACCACAGAGTTTCATGTTCATAAATTTTACATGTTATTAACATCTGTATGGAGTTATATTAACAAATTACTGTTGCTCTGTTGAATATGTCCGGATAGAAATGGAGCAAGTAAACCCAGGAGCAATTGGAAGCGGCTCCACACCAATCCATTCAAGAAGTCCCACGCTGTGTGTGTGTGTGTGTGTGTGTATTTACTTAGTTGTATTTACCTAGTTGTGACATGCAGGAAAGGAGCTATGCTCACACTGTCCTGCCTCTGTATCTTCTGTTATCCAATTTGGCCTTAAAGTTATGAATAGTTCTTGCTTGCATCACATCCTAGTTTAGCCAGTTCCATGTGTCAACTACCCTCTGTGGAAAACTGTTCTTTTTGATGTCTCTTGTACAGGTTTCCTTTTTCAGCTCCTTTCTGTGCCTTCTAGTGTCCCTTGTATCCCAAGTCACAATATAATTTTCTATCTAGCTTTTCAAATCCTTCCATTAGTCTATATACTCCAATTAAGTCTCCTGTGTGTGTGTGTGTGTGTGTGTGTGTGTGTGTGTGTGTGTGTGTATATTTACCTAGTTGTATTTACCTAGTTGTATTGTACAGGAGGGAAGCTACGCTCATGCTGTCCCATCTTTGTATCTTTTAGTGTCACCCCACCCCTGACCTGCTGACTTGGACCCAGAGGCAGGTCAGGTGACAACTTCCCCAGTATTCTCCCGTAACAACAACAGCAATAACAACAACAACAGCAACAACAACAACAACAACAACAACAACAACAACAACAACAACAACAACAACAACACACACACACACACACACACACACACACACACACACACACACACACACACACACACACACACACATAGCAGAGCTTAATAAATTTTATGGAAAAATGAACTGGAAAGAGCTATTTGAAGGTAAAGTAGTACAAGAAAAATATAAGATATTTTTGAGCAAGTATAGAGAGAGGGTGCAACAGTTTGTACCAAGTAACTATGACTCCTGGAGGTCCCAGGATGGTGTCATGCCGTGACTCCCCGAGTGACGTGAAAACCCTCCTTGAGACTTAGTTACTGGGGAAGTCTGCCTCCTAGTGGCGCCCGCTGGAAACGTAGGAACAAGCCTGAAGGATTGGGCCTACGGCTAAAGTGCTTCCCCACGAGATGAATGTGAGGCGGGGAGTTGGACAATATTCCATCCTCCCTTCTCATAGATGTTCATAGAGTAATGGGGTTCCGCCAAGCTTCGGAGCCCAGAACAGCTTCACTGATCCGGAGTCCTTCTGCTCCTTCGAGTTCTCTATCTCGTTGGGGTGGGGGCCGTCGGGGTGATTTGCCGCGTCGGTGGGTCAAACCCACTTACCCTCGACAACGGTAGTCACTCTGGCATTTCCAGGATGACGGCCCGCTGGTGGGGAGGCAGCACTCTTCCTGCCTTCAAATACCAGCGGGTTCATGGCTTTGAGAATGGGGTACACGGTGCGGATGCGGTACCAGTCCCCCCCGGGTCCGAGGGGCGGGCATAGAGCCTCTGTGTTCGTCCTGAGGACCAAGGGCGTCCTAGCAGAGCTCGTAGTCTGCGAATTGGTGTTTCGTGCTGTGGCGGGCCTAGTAGCTCAGGTAGCCAACCGCCTGGTCTTGAGGGTGGCGTCCTCAGACTGGAATCTTGTCGGGGGCAACCTCGGCAGGTAGGTTTCGCATCACCTGTGCCGCTGAAGACGGTAGGTGTGAGTAGTGCTGGCTCTGCCCACTACCCTGTCGTCTCCCCAAAGGGGTTGTCCTGGCTGCCTGCTATCGGCTGCTTGGTCACCAAGCGCGGGTAAACGGCAGTCAGACAAAGCATGACTCGATCAAGGTAGCCAACAACAACGACAACAACAACAACAACAACAACAACACACACACACACACACACACACACACACACACACACACACACACACACACACACACACACACACACACACAGCAGAGCTTAATAAATTTTATGGAAAAATGAACTGGAAAGAGCTATTTGAAGGTAAAGTAGTACAAGAAAAATATAAGATATTTTTGAGCAAGTATAGAGAGGGGGTGCAACAATTTGTACCAAGTTATAAAGTGAAAATTGGGAAGCATAAATGGTATAATGCCAGGTGTGTAGAAACAAAAAAGAAAAAGGACAGGGCATTGAGGAAAATGATGAGAAAAATGAACAGAAATACTAGGGAGGAATACAGAAAGGCAAGGAATGATTATGGTATAATAAGAAGAGAAGGAGAAAGAAATTTTTGAAAGTGACTTGGTAAGAAAATGCAAGGAAGAGCCCAAACTCTTCTACAGATACATAAGTGGAAAAATTAAACATAGGGATGACATAAACAAGTTAAAAAGTGAAGGAAGAATTTATGAAACTACTGAGGAGATGAGTGAACTCATGAATGAAAGTTTTCAATCTGTGTTTACAAAGGAAACCAATTTTGTGGCACCGAAAGTGGTATCACAGAATGAGGGAATACAGGAGATACAAGTAAAGAGACAAAAAATCAAGAAACTGCTGGAAGAGCTGGATGTTAGAAAAGCTATGGGACCAGACCAAGTAAATGGATGGATATTAAAAGAATGCAGAGAACAAATGGAAAAACCCATATGGGATATGATCAACAGCTTGTTGAAAGAAGGAAAAGTACCAAGGAGGTTTAAAAAAGCTAACATAGTCCCAATATACAATGGGGGAAATAAAATGGAACCATTAAATTACAGACCAGAGTCACTAACAAATATTGTAAGCAAACTTTCTGAAAGAGTAATTAAAGATAGATTGTGCAATATTTAGAATATGAAAAGATAATTACAGAAAAGGAATTTGGATTCAAGAAAACGAGATCCTGTGTCACAGATCTACTGAGCTTTTATATGAGAGTAATAGATGGAGTGCAAGAGAGGGATGGATGGGTTGGTGCGGTATACCTGGACCTCAAAAAAAAAAAGCATTTGATAAAGTTCCCCACAAATGTCTTATGTGGAAGTTAGAGAATGAAGGAGGACCAAAGGGAGCAACATTGAGATGGATGGATGATTATTTACAAGGGAGAGAAATGAAAACAGTAATCAGAGACACTAATTCAATTTGGCGTGAAGTGATAAGTGGGGTACTGCAAGGATCTGTGCTGCCACCTATTATGTTTCAAGTATGTGTAAATGATATGACAGAGGATCTAAATAGTTATATAAACCTTTTAGCTGATAATGCAAAAATAATAAAAATAATAATGGATGAAAATTACTGCAAGGAGTTACAAAAGAATATTGACAAGATACATGCATGGAGCCAAAGATGGAAACTAGAATTTAATGCCAGAAAATGCCATGTGCTGGAAATAGGAAAAAGTGAAAAGAGACCTTCCTGAAATTACAAAATGGTAGAACAAATAATAATGAAAAGTAATAAAGAAAAAGATTTGGGAGTAATGATCCAGGACACACTATCACCTGAAAGGCACATAAATGGAATATTCAGCTCTACATAAAGCTTGTTAACAAAGATTAGGGTGGCGTTTGGCTATTTAGATAAGAAAATGATGAAGAAAATTATAACAGGCATAATATAACCTAAATTGGAATACGCAGCAGTAGCTTGGGCTCCACATAGAAAAAAAAGATATATGGAAACTGGTATACATAAACATTTTTAACAGGCTAAAAGTACTTTTAGTGTCAAGTTTTACCTTTACAGCTAAAAGTTCTTTAAAAGTAATACACAATCACTTTTAAGACCCAAAAGACTTTTAGTGACTAGGAGTGGTGAAGAGTATTCCTTGTGCGCCTAGAATTACTTTTAGGCAGCATGATGACAGCCCAACACCTCTATTTTTGGCAAAGGAGAGGCATCCTACAAGAGTATAGTGATGCTCAGCTGATCAAGAGAGTTTTGCCTGCCCTTGGTGACATTCTATTTTGTCTACCTTCTTGTGAATCAATATTAATGCACATTTTTCCAAGTTCTTAGCAGAGAGCAAGTCTGCATGTATAGTAGAGCCTCTCAACACTAATTCAATTCATTCAAGCAGGTAATTCATATCCTGAAAATTCATACTCAGAACTAATTTTTCCAAGAACGAATAGTAAGGCAAAATAAAATGGGTAGTTTCAATCCCACTTACAATGTGCACAACACCCACATTCCCTGTCATTTGCAACAAAAAGAGGGCTAATTTCTAGTAACTATCACTGTTGAAAGTATTATATGGTAAAATATTCATGAAATGGTAAATAATAAAGAAAGAAGGATGAGCGGCCAAATATTGTTGCGAGGTCAATCACCAGAACGCACACCAGTCTCCTGCCTTACAGTCATCTTTACTGTGAGGATGAGGGAGTCCTTTGCCCTCTTACCAGTGACTGCCAGCCTCTTTCTTGATACTCTAGCAGGCACAGGAAGAGCAGGAAATGAACACACAGATAGTAATGCAAGTGGCAACACCACAGGAGATACAGCACACATGTGGCAATAATGAGTGAGGCAGTGGACTGCTGCAAACAGTGTTGCCAGACACACTTCTCTCAGCATCCCTAAGTAGTACTCAGAGAATTATTCTCCCAAATTCCCATTTCATATATTTACACAGGTCATAACAGCAGGCTGAGGCAGCACATACATGTTCACAGGAACATTTGTGCTCAGGATTAAAGAATTTGTATGCATGACATTTGGATTTTGAAAAAAATCTGTGTTGTGAGGTTGTACTGTATTTGTGCTTACCTAGTTCATATAATTTTGTATTTGCAGAGGAATGGCATCTCTAGCTCCAATCACACAAGGTATTTTTGTCCAGAAAAAAAATCTATAACAAAAATAAAAAGGTTGTGACAAAGTAGTCTGACTCAGAATCATCCAGCAAATTTGATTCCAGGTCTTTTCAGGAAGTAGAAATGGTTCAGGCATAAATTAACTAGACTAAGGAAAACATTTAGGTGCCTTTACTCATTTACATCACATTACATGACAACAATCACCATGACTAGCTTTGTGTTAGTATCAAGTTGAATTTTCCATAAAGAAGCAAAATATAGTGTGCAAAATATAGTGTGAGAGTTTCTGAAGCTCAGTTTTCTTTGTATATCTGTGTTTTATTGGTTTGAGATATTGAATTTTCATGTTTTGTGATTGGCAATAAAACTTATGCCCCAGGATTGAAGGTGTTTCATCAGTCACAGTTAGGTGTTGCTGCTTTTTTTTTTTTTATGTTTTAATGGTCATTCCAACAATATAAATCTCTATTCTTAATGTGGTTTCAGTCCCTGTATTCAGAGAAGCTAACAAAATAACTTTTCAGTGATGGAAAATTCATTGCTGCTGGGTCTGATGATGGAAATCTGTTTGTGTGGGACAGTCACACCACCAATCTGATACGTGTTTTGCCTGGTGACGAGTCAATAGTGAACTGTGTCCAAGCCCATCCCCACACCTGTCTGCTGGCAACAAGTGGAATAGAATCTGTTGTTAAGCTCTGGGCTCCCCTGCCACAGGTGAGTGTGAACATGAGCTCCAAAAAGTTTCCCTTGAAATGTAACAATTTATAACATTTACTACATTGTAGCCCATCATTGTACCACTTTAAAAAGGGGAAGGATAGCAGAAATTCTTGTAAGAATTACATAGGTATGAATCTTCTAATTATTGTTGTAAGGATTTAGAAAAAGAATATTATTAAAGGAATGAAACCCACAGAAAGAAAAGTGTGAAGATTTGGGAGATTTTACAAACAGTAGGAAATGTGAATCATATTTTTTATGTAGCATACTATTTGTAAATGCTAATGAAATGAAGGAAAATTTACATTGCATTCAAGATCCTTAAAAAGCATGCAGCATATCTGACTGGATGGCACTGTGTGATGTATGAAAGATGCATAGTGTGGGTGAGTGTACTGAATGGTAGGAAAAATCTCCTTTTATATGATATGCAAGTATAAGAGTAAACTGAGAAACAACCAGTTATGGAAGATAAGAAGTGAGGCAGGAAGGTGAAGTGCCCTCATAGCCAAAAGGGAAAATGAAATTATAATAAATGGAAAAAGAATGTAAGCGATTCATGCATAAGTGTTTTGGTTTGATAATCTACAAGTTTAGAAAATGATGATGAAAGATGAAAGAAATAGTTATGCAAAGTTGGAAAGTGACTGTATCTCTGGGAAACATGATGAAAAAAAAAGGATTGTAAGCATGGAATCTAAAGAAAAGTTCTACCTGATGAAATGATTGTTCCAACAAACACCAGTACAGCTAAAGTCTGGGTTTGGAATGAAAGACAAATATCAAGGATACCAGCATTGGAAATTAGTTACATAGGAAATCCCCAAGGATAGTGAAAGTAATAAAAGTGTATGTAAACATATTTGATAAGTAAAGGTAAAGGAATTAAATAAATTTAATTGGTTTGGCAACTTTTTTTTTTAAACAAAATATATTTGAAAAAAAAGGCTTACTGAGGTGCCAATTCCTAAAGAAAGCCCAAGAGGTTTTGCCAAAATTAGAAAAGTGTATGGGAACTTGATATCAACATGTATTAATACCAAGCCTAGGTTATAGTATGGATTTACCTTGTGAGGAGCCAGACCTAAGTTAAGCTAAGCACCTATCAGTACACAGGCCTGAAACATATCTAGGTACTTACCTGGAATCTTGGGTGGAATGTCCACCTGTAGAGTAATAAGGTTGAGAGGGTGTGGAGTGACTGCTCTGTGTGGTAGCTGGGCTGTAATGGATCCCTCCTTGAGTGTAACGAACTGTTTGAAACTGTTCAGTCCAGGATCTTTGTAGGTTCACCCATTCCTTAACTTGACAATATTGCTCATCACCATCTAATCATTATCCTGTTGGAATATATTTCTGACAAGTGTCCTGGGACCTCCCTCTTGAAACAGTTCAAGTTGTAGGAAGGGAGAAGTGCAGAAACAGCTAGGGAGTTCCAGACTTTACCAGTGAAAGGGATGAAAGATTATGAATACTAGTTTATTCTTGCATTAGAGATATGGACAGAATAAAGAAGAGAGAAAGTAGAAAGTCTTATGCACTGTAGCCATGGGAGAAGGGTAGGTATGCAGTTAGCAGTTAACATGAAAATAACAAAAGATAACAAAAGATGCAACATTGCAGCAAAGAGAGAAAGGCTGAAGAGAATCAGTTAGAGGAGTAGAATGGGTAAGACAAAAGGCTTTTGGTTCCACCCTGTTCAAAACAGCAGCATAAGTAGAACCCCCAAACCCCCCAATACATGTGAAGCATACTCCATACATGGACAGATAAGACCTCTGTACAGAGTTAGCAGCTGGAGGGAGGGGGGGGAGGTTAGAAAAACTGGTGGAAACAACTCAGAATGCCAAACTTCATAGAAGCTGTTTTAGCTGGAGATGAGATGTGATATTTCCAATTTAGATTATTAGTAAAGGACAGGCCAAGGATATTAGATGGGACCCCATCAGGTCTGTAAGCCTTCCAAGGGTTTAGGCCAGTGAGGGCATGGAAAACATCACTGCAAAGGATCTTAATGGGTAACATGAAGTATTCAGAGGGTGGAGTAGAGGAAGGAACAAGCCCTGAATCATCCAAGATAAAGTTTTTAGCAAAGGTTTGAGGGAAGAGTTCAGCTTTAGATATAAATGAGATGGCAGTGGTGCCATCTGGTTGAAATAAAGGAGGAAAAGAAGGAGAAGCAAAGTTATTGGAGATGTTTTTGGCCAGGTGCCAGAAGTCACAAGGTGAGTTAGATCTTGAGAGACTTTGACACTTTCTATTTATGAAGGAGTTTTTGGCTAGTTGGAGAAGAGACTTGGCATGGTTCCAGGCAGAAATATAAAGTGCATGAGATTATGGTGATGGAAGGCTTGAGTATCTTTTGTGGGCCACATCTCTTTCATGTATAGCACAAGAACAGGCTGTGTTAAACCAAGATTTGGAAGGTTTATGTTGAGAAAAAAGAGTGAGGAATGTACACCTCCATGCCAGACACTATCACCTCTGTTATGCGCTCAGAACAGAGACACATCTCTGATATGGAAGCAGTAGTCATTCCAAGGAAAATCAGCAAAATACCTCTTCAGGTCCTCCCAAGTAGCAGATGCAAAATGCCAGAGGCACCTCCACTTAGTAGTATTCTGAGGAGGGATTGGAGTGATAGAACAAGATACAAATTTGAGATTGTGATCAGAGGAGCCCAATGGAGAAGATAGGGTGACAGCATAAGCAGAAGGATTAAAGGTTAGGAAAAGGCTAAGAATGTTGGGCGTATCTCCAAGATGGTCAGGAATACGAGCAGGGTGAGATTCAAGAGCATGTGCATGAGAGCAGGTTAAGTTGTTGAGCACATAGATGCAACATCCATCTTTGGATTGAAAATGAGGATAGAGAAAGTAAGGAGGAACAGAGAAGAGGCTACTGTCAATTGCTTCAGACGCCTGAGTTTCATTGAGGAAAAGCAGATGAGGTTTAGTAGAGGAGAGGTGGTGTTCTACAGATTGAAAATTAGATCTAAGACTACAAATGTTGCAGAAGTTAATGAAGAAAAGTTTGAGGGGAGGTGTCAAGACATTTAGGGGCGATACCAGAAGAGCAGTCCGACCTGGGGACATTTGTGGTCCTCTCCCTAGATGGGGACTCCAAGGCTGGTATAGGAGTTGCTATGATAATTTTGAATTTTGAGTGAATGGTGTATATGTTACTTGTAGTTTTGTGTGAAGGAAGAGAGTTGTCTTTAGAGCTCAGGCTGTGACTGCCCCCTTGTGTTGTGAGACACAAAGGGAAATGTTCAGTGAGGTCACAGCTGGGTTTAATGATAGGTTCACAACACCCCCTGATCCAGTGCTTTAGACCTCACTGGGAGTAATATATATATATATATATATATATATATATATATATATATATATATATATATATATATATATATATATATATATATATATATATATATATATATATATATATATATATATATATATATATATATATCATTTTGACAGGTGCCTACTGCCTCCTCCTTTGCAAAGAAAAAGCAACCAGGTGCCAGCTTTAAAATGTCATGTGAATGCCATATACTACTCCATAAGGAGTCAATGCATGACATAATGTGCATAATGGATGTTATTTTGCAGAAAAAGCAAAAATGGAAGGCAAAAATAGTTGTCTGCCTTTATCTGCAAATATCTTGGTTCGTCATTTTTTTCTTCTTTTCGTTATTTCTCTCAAACAGCTGCAGCAATTGTAATGAAACTTTCTGCATATGAAAGTGATAACTTTTTTTAAGCAGATTTTTCAAATTTAGTTTATTTATATATATATATATATATATATATATATATATATATATATATATATATATATATATATATATATATATATATATATATATATATATATATATATATATACAGTCATACCTCGGTACTCAACCGCCTCTATACTCGACCAAATCGGTGCTCGACCAAAAAATTTGAGTAGAAAATGCATCGGACCTCGAACAGATTTTCGGTACTCGACTAGCCGAGTCGACCCGAACGCGCTCTCGGCCCTTCTCGGCCCTTCTCGGCCAGCGGGTAAGCGTCAGTTCAACTCAGACCGCCAGCAGAGTAAGACGTACGCAGTTTGTTCGAGTATTTCTTCCCCAGACTTTCCATTATTTCTTATGGAAAAATTGGTTTCGGTGTTCGAACAAATCGGTGCTCGACCACCACCTCAGAACGGATTATGGTCGAGTACCGAGGTACGTCTGTATAAAGTAGCAGTATTTTCTAGATGGGGTCAAAATTTGAAAAAAAATTCTGCAAAAAAAAAATTAAGGAAATTTTAAAAATCCTTTCCAACAAATTGTTTATAATTGAATGTCGTTTACTTGCATTTTTTTTTTTTTTTATCAACTTTGCCTCAGAAATAACAAAGAAATATCAGAATTTTGTTTTTCAAAAAATTGCAAAAAACACCATTAATGCAGTTATCTGTGAAGCAATATACATGAAACTTAGCATGTAACATCTCCCCACTATTATACATAATATACCAGAGATTTGTGAAAGTCGGTTGATAAATAGCAATTATAGGGTTCTGGTCAGATGGTCCCCTTAATCACTTATATATATACTTCTTTTTAGTTCTATATAGTGTTTTTAACCTACCAGTCATCCAACTCATCAGCATTTACTTCCTCTAATCTGCCCATCTCAGCCTCCTCCATAATCTCTACTCCATCCTCCATTTGCCTTGACCTCACCTCAGCATGTCTCCCCCTTTCTCTCCCAGCCAACTTATCCGGCCATCTCTCACCTCCTGCTCTTCACCCTCACACCTCATCACCTGCCTCAACTTGCCTTATCTCCCTCATTTTTGTTCTGGATCTTACCTGCCCATTGCCAGTCAACTTCCTGGAGGCACCTTCTTAATCCTTCTAAATCAGTTCTCCCATTCAGGTATCTTTCATATGTTTTTGTTTCTAGAATCTTCCTACCATTTTAATCTATTAAATTTAAGAATGGTCACTTTTAGCTATCCTCTAACCTCCACCTATGTAACTGCTTCCTCCCTGTTTTTCAAAATTAAATCTAGAATGTTATTCCCCCTTGGATTCCAAGATTACCTGGTTTAAAAAATTGTCCTGAATTACCTTAAGAAATTCCTCTGCTTCACTGTTACCCACTATCAGGCTCCAGTCAGTATTCCTAAAAATTAAAATCTCTTACCACACATAGCTGACTGTATCTGCCTGCTCTGTTTATCTCCTGCCATAGTGCACTGCTGGCTTCTTTTGCATTATTTGGTGGCCAGTACACTAAACCCAAGAATACTGATTGTGATCCTTCTATAATCCATTTGCCCCAGGAGATTCAAACTGCTCCAGGCCCTGTACCTGGGCTATCACCCAAATGTGCCAACTTTGAAATGCATCATCCACAGTCTCTTATGTAATTTACTTTTGTGCCAACTTAGTTTGTATTACACATCATTAGATTACTTAATCAATTCCACATATTATTGAATTATGCAATTCACATTTCACATCAATATTATAAAGTTTCTTTTGAAAGAAAAATGACTGTGTGTGCGTGCATGCTACCCTCCCAAGACTATCTTATTTTATCACCAGCCCCCCCCTCTCTCTCTCTCTCTCTCTCTCTCTCTCTCTCTCTCTCTCTCTCTCTCTCTCTCTCTCTCTCTCTCTCTCTCTCTCTCTCTCTCTCTCTCTCTCTCTCTCTCTCTCTTGAGAGAGAGAGAGAGAGAGAGAGAGAGAGCTGATAATTCTCTGCCATATCATGCACATGTGATATGCAATACATGTCTGTATTGTTGTATGCAATGAGATAATGCAATATAAAACAAAGTAGTAAGAATGAAGGATAAAAGAATAATGAGAGAGAGAGAGAGAGAGAGAGAGAGAGAGAGAGAGAGAGAGAGAGAGAGAGAGAGAGAGAGAGAGAGAGAGAGAGGCCGGGGACAAGACTTAGACGTGTCCTGGACGCGTAGCCTGAAGCTTCAAGAATGATATTTATCCGCGCAATTACTCATATCCTCACATAAATTTCCTTACTTCCCCAAGTCCATTCAATCTGAACCTCACCTAATATTTAGTAGAAGAGTTGCTCTCGACTATAAAGTAATCAGTATTTATCTAGCCCCCTAGTTTAAGCAGTAGAATTTTTAGAAGTAAAGTGTTTGTGTAAAGACAGCACGGGGAGCAGAGTGTGGGCAGGTGTGGGTATGTATGTGTGTCCCCCCTTCATTGTACCCCCTCCCCGTAGCAGTAGAGGGAGAGTGTTGGATGTACTTTCCCACTGTCAGTCACTACCCAGCGCTTGGGGAAAGCAGACATATTGAGACAATCCCTAATATCAGAAGGAGACCGAAGTAGGATAAGAGTTAGTCAGGTCAGTTACCTTAAGGGGATAAGTGAGTCATTACTGGCTGAACACCCCTGCCTACTTCCACAGAATAGGAGTCTCCATAGTAGTCTGCTAGAGAGGGTAGTTGTGTATAACACTCCAGACCCAGGGAAGTGACTCCTCAACTGCATGTTTTTGCAGGCTGAGCTCTTGCACTGTGAGCAGTGAATGGACCTCCTGTGTGTTCGTGGGCACTCTTGTGGTCATGTCTCTTGTTTGTGAGCTTGTTTTGTGTTAAATGCTACTGCATCAGGCTCTTGGAGGGTGCTTGGCTTGCAGAGGACTTCAGTAATTAGCTGTGTGGTGAACTTTACTCTTTCCTCAGGTCCTGACAAGGCCTGCCATTCAGGAGGCAGTAAAAGACAGTACAGTAAAATCCCTCTTATCCGGCATCAACTTGACCGCCGACATGCCGGATACTTGAATAGAAGTGAAATTATGTCCACAATCACCACCCTACACTCATGCATCTTACCATAACAAAGATCAGCTGATCTTAATCAGCAGCTGATCCGATCAGCTGCTTAAGTGTAAGCACAACACGCTTCCTCTTTTCTACAACTTTAGGCATGAAGGCGTCAGGCGATAAACAGTGCACACGCGGGACTGAGTCACTGAGTAAACACAATGCAGTGGGCTGCGGATGGTGCGAAGCAGTGCGCTCTGGTGGCGAGGGGACAAAGTATGCCTCATGCGGGAATTTTAATCGATTTTATGAGTACACATTGATTTTTTATCGATTT